>NW_009205824.1:0-10303 GCF_000690835.1 Fulmarus glacialis | reverse complement strand
GACATCCTGAGTAGCTGCCCCAGACTCCTTCAAGGAAGCTAGCCAAGAGGATTTTTGTCTCTTAGTAGTAGGTCCCTCCTCTGGGATCCACCTGAGATTCCTCCAAGGCATCTCCTGCAGTATTTCGACCCCCACTTACAGGGTCCTGACATCCTGGGTAGCAGCCCCAGAATCCTCCAAGGAAGCTACCCAAGATGATTTTTCTCTTTTGGTAGAAGCTCTCTCCTCCAGGATCCACCCAAGACTCCTACCAGGCATCTCCCGGTGTATTTTGACACATTCCTCCATGGTCCGGACATCCCAGGTAGCACTCCCAGATTCCTCCAAGGAAGCAACCCGAAATCACTTTTCTCTCTTTCTAAATGCTCCCTCCTCCAGAATCCACCCAAGACTCCCCCCTGGTATGACCTGGAGTATTTCGACCCCAACATACTGGGACCTGACATCCTGGGTTGCAGCCCCAGACTCCTCCAAGGAAGATACCCAACAAGATTTTTCTCTCTTGGTAGATGCTCCCTCCTCCAGGATTCACCGAAGACTCCTCCCAGGTATCTCCCTCAGTTTTTCGACACTCTCTCCTCCAGGGAACTTAGATCCCATGTAGCAGCCCGAGACTCTTCCAAGGAAGCTACCCAGTATGACTTTTCTCTGTTGGCACATGCTCCCTCCTCCAGCATCCACGCAAGACATCTCCCAGGCAGCTCTGTAATTTTTTCAACGTCTCTAATAGGGAATTGCGATCTTGAGTACCAGCCCCAGAATCTTCCAAGGAAGCTGCCCAAGATGGTTTTCCTCTTTTGGTAGAAGGTGCCTTTTCTGGCATTTAGCCAAGACTCTTCCCAGGAATGTCCTGAGGTTTTTTGACCCCCACTTACAGGGACCTGACATCCTGGGTATGATTTTTCAGGATTTTTCTCTTTTAGGAGTATCTCCCTCCTCTGGGATCCACCCAAGACTCCTCCCAGGTATCTCCCCCAGTTTGTCGACTCTCTCCTCCAGGGAACTTAGATCCCATGTAGCAGCCCGAGACTCTTCCAAGGAAGCTACCCAGGATGACTTTTCTCTCTTCGTAGATGCTCCCTCCTCCAGGATCCACCCGAGACACCTCCCAGGCAGCTCCTGGAATATTTTGAATGTCTCTAATAGGGAATTGCCATCTTCGGTTGCAGCCCCAGACTCTTCCAAAGAAGCTGCTCGAGATGGATTTTCTCTCTTGGTAGGTGCTCTCTCCTCTGGGATCCACCTGAGACGCCTCCCAGGCGTCTCCTGCAGTATTTCGACGCCCTCTTACAGGGACCTGACATCCTGGGTAGCTGCCCCAGACTCCTCCAAGGAAGCTGCTCGAGATGGTTTTTCTCTCTTGGTAGGTGCTCTCTCCTCTGGGATCCACCTGAGACGCCTCCCAGGCGTCTCCTGCAGTATTTCGACGCCCTCTTACAGGGACCTGACATCCTGGGTAGCTGCCCCAGACTCCTCCAAGGAAGCAACCCGAGATGATTTGTCTCTTTTTGTAGAAGGTCCCTCCTCTGGGATGCACCCGAGACTCCTTGCAGGCATCTCCCGGAATTTTTCGACCCCCACTTACATAGACCTGACATCCCGGGTAGTACACCCAGACTCCTCCAAGGAACCAACCCAAGATGACTTTTCTCTCTTGGTAGATGCTCCCTCCTCCAGGATCCACCCGAGACTCCTCCCAGACAGCTCCCGAAATTTTTTGAACGTCTCTAATGGGGAACTGAGATCTTGGGTAGCAGCCCCAGAATCTTCCAAGGAAGCTGCCCGAGATGGTTTTTTTCTTTTGGTAGAAGGTCTTTTTTCTGGCATTTAGCCAAGACTCCTCCCAGGAATGTCCCGGATTCTTTTGACCTGAGCTTTAGGGACCTGCCATCTGGGGTAGCACAGCTGGGGTACCAGCCCCAGTCTTCTCCAAGGAAGGAACCCGAAATCATTTTTCCCTCCTCTGTGATCCACCCGAGACTCCTCCCAGATGTCTCCCAGAGTCTTTTGACCTCCTATTATACGGAACTGGGATCCCGGGTAACAGACCCAGATTCCTCGAAGGAAGCAACCTGAGATGATTATTCTCTCTTTGTAGATGCTCCCTGCTCTGGGATCCACCCGAGACTCCTCCCAGGCATCTCCCAGAGTCTTTTGACCTCCTATTATAGGGAATTGTGATCCTAGGTAGCAGCCCTGGACTTCTCTAAGGATGCTACCCGAGGAGGTTTTTCTCTTTTAGGAGAAGCTCCCTCCTCCAGGATCCACCCAAGACCCCTCCCAGGTATCTTCGGGAGTTTTTCGTCCCCCTCATCTAGGGACCGGTGATGCCGGGTAGCAGCCCCAGTACCCTCCAAGGAAGCAACCCGAAATCATTTTTCTCTCTTGGTAGATGCTCCCTCCTCCAGGATCCACCCGAGACTCCTCCCAGGCATCTCCCGGAGTATTTCGACCCCCACATACAGGGACCTGACATCCCGGGTAACTGCCCCAGACTCCTCTAACAAAGCTACCCAAGATGATTTTTCTCCTTTAGTGGAACTTCCCTCCTCTGGGATCCACCCGAGACTCCTCCCAGGCATCTCCCAGAGTCTTTTGACCTCCTATTATGGTGACCTGACATCCGCAGTAGCAGCCCCAGACTCCTCCAAGGAAGCTACCCGAGCCGATTTTTCTCTTTTAGGAGAAGTTCCCTCCTCTGGGATCCACCCAAGACTCCTACCAGGCATCTCCCGCGTTTGTTCGACACCCTCTTCCGGGGACCAGAGATGCGGAGTAGCAGCACCAAAATCCTCCACAGAAGGAACCAGAGATCACTTATTTCTCTTGGTAGATGCTCCCTCCTCCTGGATCCACCCGAGACTCCTCCCAGGCATCTCCTGAAGTATTTCGACCCCCACTTACAGGGACATGACATCCTGAGTAGCTGCCCCAGACTCCTCCAAGGAAGCTACCTAAGATGATTTTTCTCTTGTTGTAGAAGGTCCCTCCTCCAGGATCCACCCAAGACTCCTCCCAGGCATCACCCACAGTGTTTCGGCCCCCACTTACAGGCACCTGACATTCCTGGGGAGCTGCCCCAGACTCCTCCAAGGAAGCTACCCAAGATGATTTTTCACTCTTGGTAAAAGGTCCCTCTTCTGGGACCCACCCAAGACTCCTCCCAGGCATCTCCAAGAGTATTTCGACCCCCACTTACAGGGACCTGACATCCTGGGTTGCAGCCCCAGACTCCTCCAAGGAAGCTACCCAACATCATTTTTCCCTCTTGGTAGATGCTGCCTCATCCAGTATCCACCCGACACACCTCCCAGGCAGCTCCCAGAATTTTTTGAACTCCTCTAATACGGAACTGCGATCTTGAGTACCAGCCCCAGACTCTTCCAAGGAAGCTGCCCGAGATGGTTTTTCTCTTTTGGTAGAAGGTCCCTTTTCTGGCATTTAGCCTTTCAGGAATGTCCCAGACTCTTTTGACCTGAGCTTTAGGGACCTGACATCCAGGGTAGCAGCCCCAGACTCCTCCAAGGAAGCTACCCTAGATGTTTTCTGTCTTTCGGTAGAAGGTCCCTCCTTTGGGATCCAACCGAGACTCCTCCCAGGTATCTCCAGAAATTTTTTGACCCCCTTTTTACAAAAGGGTAAACCGTGGGAATGGAATTTAAAGCATGAAGAGGCAGTCAAAACTCTAATACAGGAATTAAAACTTATCAATCACTAGGACCGGTACACCCCTACGACCCTATTATAGCAGAATGGGGTTTTGCTGAACAGGGTACTTATTGTAACCTGTTCCAAACTGGCCCTGATGGACCAAAAAGATGTTTGATGTTCAGCTCAACCACATTTAAAGAATCAGAGCAGAGATATTCTGAGTGGGAAAAAGAACTTTGGTCTTTAGTCTGAGCAGTAAAACAAGCTGAGAAAATACACCAGGAACAGCCTGTACAAACCAGAGGTCCATTTAATTTACTAGAAGCAATTCTAAAGGGGACTGCTCCCCCAGAAGGAGTTGCACAAAAGCCTAGAATTAGAAAATGGTATGCCTATTGGACAGGAATTGCAGAGGAAATAAAATTAACTGAAGGATATACTAAAGTTTCCAAATTATAGATGCCTATAAATGCAGACCCATTAGCATTACAACAACCTTTTAAACCCTCACCTATTTTAAACGCACCTCCCGTCACTGAGGGAACATCAAAAGAAGACATTTGGCTTACTGATGTCTCAGCAAAAAGGATAGATGGCAAATGGCAATACAAGGCTGCTGCATTAAACATCAACACTGGCAAACAAATTATAGAAGAAGGTGAACATAGTGCACAAGCAGAGGATTAACGGCAGTTGTTCTAGCAGCATAAAATGGAGCAAAAGTTATCTATGTCGACTCCTATGCTGTGTGGGTGGTGCATTCCAGGGTGGCAACACACTGGAAGCCCTGTGAGCTGAGCATTCTTTGTAAAAGCTGAGCCTAATATTCCCCCTATTGATGAAAGAAAATGTCTGCTAACATTACAGCCAGGACAGCCTGTTATGGTAAATTTACCACAAATTGGAACTGTGCTCATGATTTTAATTAAACCTTGTGGCCCACTTGCTTGGGAAGCTACCAATAACAGTGGTGCAAAACATAGAATCAATAGTAGATGGATTTTTCCTTCTTTCTAAAAGGAGTAACCCATTCAGCCTTCCCCACCAAAACGTCTTCTTTCTTTTTCTTTAACAGAAGATAACTCTATATCGACGGCAACAACAACAGCAGTATGCCCCCAATCCAATTTTGTTTTTCCTTTTAATCGGGACAAGTGTAATCCTTCTAGTTCAGACACAAGATCCTTGGGACCACGCACTACTAAATTATACTCAAAGTGTTGGAATCCTACCAACAGATAAGACAAATCTGAACCTCACTATTTTGGTTATACGTGGAACTAAGGCATATCTAAAAGATGAATGGAGATGGGACACACTATATCAAAAGGAAATTAAGATATCTCACAGTAATAATAACATTCATCAAATATTATCACTTCAAGCCACACCAGGGGAAGAAATAAAAATAGGGTGCTGAGTAATCAACAGATCTACCCACAAAAAACCCAGCAAAATTAAAATATACTACACTGATTTTTTCTAAACCCCAAAACAACAAGAAATCTTGCTATAAGATACCAGCACCTAACTGTTGGTACAATTTCACTTTCACACAACTTGTACTCACATTTTGCTTCTGGGGTAATTGTGGTGTCAAACTCTTATTTGATTTTATGATTATCGAGTGCAAAATGTGGAATTTGTGTACAACGGGGTGGCCATGGGTTGATGGGTACGTACTTCTTAACGTACCTACATCTAATCTAAATTTATCTGTAATAGCACTACACAATAACATCACTTTTCATAGGCAGGAATGGATTATTAAAGATGAAAATGTAAATCAACAAATTCCATCTTTAAAGGGAACCAAAGGAGACACCATTTTGATAGGATAGGATGCTGAGTAGAAAATCACACTAAATGTATGACATTACAAACCTTACACATTGTTGTAAAAAATATCGAAGGAAAAGACAACATACATACCTGTCCTTTTAAACACAAATGCTGGTATACTTGTACTATATTGAATTCAGCACTTGTAATGTGTCTTTGGACAAAGCCTAACTCTCATTTCAGCCTAGGTTTTCAATTCAGGATTGATACCGAACAAACATATTCACCAACTCAGCCTCCTATCAAACTGTCTCCTTACATTTATAGCATTGGTCTCTATATAATTAAAAACAGGACAACAGCAAGTGCTACTTAATCCATCATGGTCTCTCAAACACAGCACTTGTAATGTGTCTTTGGACAAAGCCTAACTCTCATTTCAGCCTAGGTTTTCAATTCAGGATTGATACCGAACAAACATATTCACCAACTCAGCCTCCTATCAAACTGTCTCCTTACATTTATAGCATTGGTCTCTATATAATTAAAAACAGGACAACAGCAAGTGCTACTTAATCCATCATGGTCTCTCAAACAAGTGGAGCTATCAATGCAAGTTAATATCTCTGCAATTAAACCTGCCTGCTCAGCATTCCTGAATACATCTTCTTCAGGATGGTTAGCATGGCTGCATGGACAAACCCTCACCTCTCCAAAATGATCAAGGAGAGGTGACTGGCATCCTGGGAACGGGACCAGGAATATTGAACAGCATAGATGCTGAAGTCTTGGCAGACAAAATAAGTGCAGCAACAAGTGATTTACAGAAATTAGAACACCTATTATGATCTTCTTTGACGGCACTAGGAACTAGTCAATGGCTTTTAGCTAATATATTGCCTAAATGGGAAAGAATTAGTGAAGATGACCACCGACTAATTATAGATGCATTTGGCATAACCCAAAATAATGTTTCTCTAGCTTTTAGCTGCATCCAAGCTCAATTACAGATACAATCTACCGTGGCAGCAATTATAAGGGAAGGTGATGAGGGCACTTGCCCACTGAAATCCAAAAGGTAATTTGGGATAATGCAACTAAATTTGCAAGGGAATTCCAATCTTGGTGGCATCTAATCCATTTTACTTATGACCCCACTGACAGCAAAGTCACAGCTTTTGTTCTGACAATACGCAATGCTTCGGTATATACCATATACCAAATCATTGCACTGGGATTAAATCATAATGGAACTGTCCTCTATCCATTAGAACATAAGAGTATGACCAACAAAATGGCAACAAATTCCAAACTATTGATATTGATGTATGTGTCGTACAGGAAAAACAGGGATTTGTTTCTGAAAGCAATACCATTAAGGCCCAAGACATTTGTCTTGGCACCAAACAAGATGTTTGTCAATTTGAAATACATCCTGACAAAACCCCTGAAACTGTACTTACACATGTTGGAAATGGATGTGTTTGTATGAGAACTCTTTGTGATTCTGTATTTACAGACAACATCACTGTGGAAACATATAATCACTCAAATATCTGTATTTGTAATTTTACCAAGATCATGGGATGCAACTTTAACTATTCAGCTACTGTTACAACATGATGACCTGAGTCAATTGCTAAACAGATTCAAAACAACAGACTAAGAACTCTGATTACTATCCATCATGATGCAGAGAAGATACACCATGTCATAGAAAAGGTGAAGAAGGATGGAGAACATCACTGGTGGGATGCCTTATTCGGATGGTCACCAACAGCAAAAGGAACTTTTGGGTGTAACATCCCATCGCAATTTTACTGATTTCTATTGTACTATGCTTGTTGTTGAACATTGTTCTATATGTTAAAGTGTGGAAGATAACTAAACAAAGGACACTATTACCAAAACCTCCTTATAATTTTGCTTAATTGCATTTAACAAAAAGGTGGGATGCCTTATTCGGATGGTCACCAACAGCAAAAGGAACTTTTGGGTGTAACATCCCATCGCAATTTTACTGATTTCTATTGTACTATGCTTGTTGTTGAACATTGTTCTATATGTTAAAGTGTGGAAGATAACTAAACAAAGGACACTATTACCAAAACCTCCTTATAATTTTGCTTAATTGCATTTAACAAAAACTTAATAATTAAGTATACCAACCAAAAATTTCCCTCAAATTACAATTGGAATATGGCATTGATCTGTTTATAGGTACAGAGGCAAGAGGCGACCACACCGCTACTCTGTGATCAAGATGGATTGACTTTAGTCATGGGGTGGATTGTGGTGGTGCATTTTCCCCTCCCCTCCTAGGCTGCTTGTTGATCTTAGAAATTCCTGTGAAACCTCAACCGTGGTGTACCGAGTCTGGCAGTTGAGCGCTCCTTGACCATGTCAGAAACTCTGCATAGCTGAGGCTGGGAATGTATTCCTACTGCCTGGCCCAAGTGTAATCTTATCTGAGTCGTAGCTCAGGTGGAACACCACTGAAACCTTGAGAATTTTTTAGTAACTACCACCTGGGAATGCAGCCAGGATGGAAATTTACAGACGACTAAAGCCAATCATCTTGCGAACCTGTAAACAGTGGTCCTAAGTGAGACCCTTTGAGCTCTCTGGACTGCAACGGGCTGCACCCAGCATCTCCCTCTGGCTGGGATGCCTCTCAGAGCTTGCGACCTCTCGAGTCTGCAATATTCAGAGGACTGTCGTACGTCAGGACCTGGGCTGAAACTCTTCACTCCTCGAGGCTCAACGCTCACCCATTGGGAAATGCCGAGACATTTTACGTGAATATTTCTTCACTGAACTTGAGGGGAATTTTTAACAGGTATACCTTTTGTACATTTATATATATTTCTGTGTGTATGTGTGGACTAACGTTAAGTACAGCCTGTAATTAAGTCACTGTCATGACTGTAGTAGACTAATTAAATTAGTTAATGATTAAGTGCTGCTAAAATCCTATGATCTGTAATTCATTCGTGTAGTAAGTAATAGAGTGAACCTTGCCAAAGTCTGTTAAGTCACATCTTTATAAATCTCTGTTAAAATCACTTTCTGCTAATACCTTTGATGGTGATTCTTTAAGCAGCCTCTAAACTACTCATTCGCAACAAGCTTGCCGTGCTACTTATCCAGCAGACGTCGGGGTCGTTGAAGTCCCCCAGCAGATGAGAGCCTGTGAGCATGATGCCTCCTGAAGCTGGAGTAAGGAGGTTTCGTCAATAGGTTCCCCTTGATCGGGTGGCCTGTAGTAAACACCAGCCACAAGGTTCCCTTTGTTGCCTCGGTCCTATTCTTACCCGTAAGCTTTCAACCTGCTTGTGGCTATTCTTCAGAATCAGCTCTTCACAATCTATACATATCTTGATGTAGAAGGCAACCCCTCCACCCCTCCTTCCTTGCCTGTCCCTTCTGAAAGCCTGTAGCCGCACCCAGTCATGGGATTTGTCCCACCAAGTTTCAGTAATGGCAACTAGGTCATAGCTTTCTAGCAACCCAGTGGCTTCCAACTCGTCCTGTTTGTTGCCCATGCTGCGTGCATTGGTGTACAGACATTTCAGCCGGGAGCCCCTGGCTCCTCTCCGTAAGACTTCAGTCCTGCAGGTGACCCAGCACATGTCAGAGCAACAGGCTGAGGGCCCTTGCTAGCACCCCGTCCCTCTAACCTTGGCGTGTCATCCCACAGCTTGTCACAGGCAAGCCTGATATTATCACCCTCCCCCTTCAAGTCTAGTTTAAAGCTCTGTCAATAAGCCCCACCAGCTCGTGAGAAGACACCCTCTTGCCCCTTTAAGAAAGGTGAATCCCATCCAATGCCAGCAGGCCTGGTGCTGCATAGGCCATCCCAGTATCAAAAATCCCAAAATTGTTGTGGTCATACCAGCCACGGAGCCATGTATTAATAGACTGGGTCTGTCTGTTTTCTCCAACGTTGCTGCCCACAAGTGGAAGGATAGAGGAAAAAAATAACCTGTGCTCCAGATTCCCTCACCAACCGTCCCAAGGCTCTGAAATCTCTTTTGATTGCCCTTGGACTATGTTTTGCAGCTTCATCGCCACTCACATGGAAGAGCAGTAATGGGTAATAGTCTGAGGGCCATACCAGGCTAGGAAGTTTCCTAGTGATGTCCTAACCCAGGCCCCAGGGAGGCAGCAGACTTCCCTAAGAGGAGGGCCTGTCCGGCATATTGGACCCTCTGTTCCCCTCAGAAGGGAGTCACCTACAACTATAACCCATCTTTTCTTCCTCTGATGCAGGGCATGGGCCTTTCTGACCTTGGCAACACCTCTGGTGCAGAGGGACCATCATCCATTGACTGGCCTTCCACATCCAGAACCTCATACCTGTTGTACAGAGGGACCTGGGAAGGAAGGCAAGGGGGCAAGGAGGGGGTTCACCTGCTGCCCCAAGTATGAACTTGCCTCCATTCACTCTTTTTCTTTAAGCTGCTGCCGTCAGCCTGGTGGGGGGAAGATACAGCATCCCCTTGATCTTGTTTTTTTTTCTGGTGGCTGTTCCTGTCTCAGGAGGGCAGAGCATGGTTCCACCAGTGTCTCTCCCAGACTCCTTGACACTCCTTAGCCTTCCTACGGCCTCCTGTAGCTCTGCCACCAGGCTGAGCAGGTCACCCACCCGGTCACCCCTCACACGGCTGTTCTCACTACTGCCAGCCCTTACCGGCGAGAGGCTCCGGCAGGCCCTGCAGCCCGAGGCCTGGGCAGCTGCACGGCCTCGGGGGAACCCTGCCTGGGTTGCCACACCCATTCTGGGAGTACAGAGGACACGGCTCTCTGCCGGGCGGGTACCACAGCCAAGCTCCTTCTGCGCGGGCGATGACCACCGCCTGAACTCACC
>NW_009205823.1:555-773 GCF_000690835.1 Fulmarus glacialis | reverse complement strand
AGGACGCAGCAAGCAACACCCACACACGCCCAGTACTCAGCACTCCCACCACCTAACACGCAGCACCCAGACATGCCCTGCACCCAGCGGCCACAGTGCCCAGTACCCAGCAACCAAACATACCCAAGCGCCCAACAAACCTGTGCCCAGAACCCAGGAAACCAGCCCCCAACATCCCCAGTGATCAGCACATAGCACCCAGTCATGCCCAGGTCCCA
>NW_009205823.1:0-441 GCF_000690835.1 Fulmarus glacialis | reverse complement strand
ACCCCAGAACACAGCAAACCAGCCCCCAAGATCCCCAGCAATCAGCACATAGCACCCGCACATGCCCAGCACCCAGCACCCACAGTTCTCAGCACCCAGCAACCCCAGTGGCCTGCACTCAGTACACCAAACACCCACCCCCCCCACAGGTCTCACCCCCAGTGCCCAGAAACCAGCATACGCAACACCCACCATCCAGAACCCGCATGGCCCAGGAACCCCTTTACCCTGTACTCCGACATGCCCAGCACCCGGACATACACAGCACCCAGCACCTCCAGTGCCCAGCATTAACTCCCGGACAGGCGCACATCCCAGCTCACCAACCGCCAACATACAGCTCCTGGCCATGCCCACCACTCAGCAGCACCAGTGTCCAGCACCCAGCACCGCAACAAGTAGCATCCCCAGTATCCAGCACCCTCACTGCCCACCACACAG
>NW_009205822.1:5140-25768 GCF_000690835.1 Fulmarus glacialis | reverse complement strand
TAATGATTCTATGATTCTATGATCCTATGGTGTTTTCCTTTTCAAATATTTTTTTTTTTCTTCTCTTCTGGCGTTTAACCGTTAGGCATTTGTTTATCCTGAATATTTGTATTACTTGTGCACTGTTTAAATTATTTCGGCATGGTGTATTTTAGCTACTGACAGTGTATGACACTATGTATTTTTTAGAAAATTTTTATCTCCTTTTCGTCTAATTTATACTCTTATTTCTTTAGCAGACTTTGCACCAGACAAACAGAGCTCTGGAAAAAAGTTTAATTTCTTCTTCAACAGTTTGATTTGAACAATTCTGCATGCCAACATTTGTGGAAAATGCTCTCTACAGGATGCTAAAAATGCAAAGGGACACCTTCGTCCTTTTATGAAATAATAGTGAGGTGTAAGATTCAGCTTCACTATCAATTTACTGTGGCTTAACAAGTTATCACACATCTGTATACATGCTTTTAGGTTGTGGCAAATTATAGGGATACTCAGTTTAGATTAGTATGCAGACAGAAATAGTAAAGAAAAGAGAGGTATCTGAACAGCTTTCACAAAATAATTTTAAAGGTTTTGCTTTTCATTGTAGAACTTTTTAGGTTGTTCAGAAATGAAATTGTCATCATCATGCAGTTCCACTATGCATATTCAGCTGTACAAAACCATGCATAAAACAAGTTTTCATATTTCTGACCTTCCAAAAAAAAAAAAAAAAAAAGAAAAAAACAGAACTCAAAGTAGGAAATTCAAGACTAAATCTTGACATTTACACAAACTATATTATAGTTCTACAGAAATTTAGCGAGTCACACCAAAGTCGGCCAAGTTTCATTATTAACTCATATGAAAATTAGAAGCTTTTCCCCCTCATTTTAATTTTATCCTTTCCTAAGGAAAAGAAAATTCCTACTGAAGCTGATTCTGCAGATGGATCAGTCTTACTGGTGTGATCTCTGTTTGGCATGAAATAACCAGATAGAATTATCTATATTTAGTATTCTGTTCAGTCTGACAGCGGCAGGTAAGTCTTCCTCACCTATGTTGAGGAAACTGTTACACTGATAACTTGATTCCCATGTCTGTGGCTAGTTTAGTGCAGCCACTCTTTAAATGCTTTGTCTTACAATTTTACAATAGTTCATAGTAGAACTCTGTGTCATGTTACTTTTCATTACATCATTTATGTGATGTGACACGATTAAATGAAGTGTGAGGTGATATAAATTAATGACTCATCAAGAGACAGAAATATAAAAATAGAAACACTAAGTCAAAGCTGTAAGAAAAAGCCTACCAGCTAATATCCTTGCTTAGAGAACTTGTGATAGTGTTTTCTAAAATATTTGTGGGTAACAAGAAAAGCAATAGAAACTATATGTTTCCTATAACTAATAACATTTCTACCATAAAATAGAATGGGTAAATAGAACACTATTCTGTTAGATGAAAATAACAGTTCTAGTCAAGCCTGGTGTTAAAATTACTGTGCAAAATCGGTAACTAAAAATCCATTACTAGCAGAACTGTATAAACAGTATAAAATTTATTTATGACACTCTTTGAGAGATCAGCATTGCAGGTTCCTTTACAAGAAACTTCTGCATAGAGTAGATTTTTGCCAAGCAGGATCTGATCCCCAAATTTTGATTTTTTTCCCAACATTATCTGAGGCTGTCAAATGGTCTGGGGACTGACAGATAATCTACTGGTCTTATGTCATACTCAGATTGGGAAATAAGGATAACTTCATCTAATTTGTTCTCAGCTGCTTTCAGCTGTGATTTTTTCCAGATTTGTTTCCTGTGGTAAAGTAATTGGTCATGTTTATCTGTGCAGATAATATGAGCTTCATTACTGCAATATCAGAACAGCTCTCATCAATCACACCTTCACATTCTGCAATTCCCTGTCCACAGTATTAAGAAATCCTTTGGCAAAATTATGGAGTCATTCATTTGAAGTGATCCTTTTGATTGTAATAAGGTTGAATGAAAGGTACCAGTGCCAAATGTAGAACATTAAACTTAATGTTTCATATATATACATGCACAGCAAAATTGGATAATGTATTTGCTGTCAGTGTATAAGTTGTTGTTGATAGGTGTTGGAGACCATTGATGTGTATTTATGTATGATGGAGTTTGGCCCAAAATTCATAAAGTAAGTAAAAATCACAACATTTCTAAGGTCTCTGTTACTAGTAGGGGTTTTGGTAAAGAAAAATGTATTATCTAAACTGCTATGTAGTTTCTTAATTTTCACACTTAACTTCCATTGTTTTTAAATAAAATGTACATATACATATATCAATCATATTTTAAACACTATAGTTCTATCTGCCTCTTTGGGGTGTCTCTGACAGCATCTATAAAGTTAAAATCAGGACTCAGAGTGGATAACCACAGATTTTATGCAAAAATAGTCCCAGTCTCTGGGAGGCTGTTTTTTTATTAATTGCAGAATTCTTAAATTTTAGTATGAATATTATACTTCAGCATAAGAAAAACCAAAGAATGATATTGTAAGCAGGAAATTAAACATCTAAAAATAAATACAAAAATCTGTCATCTGAGAAGAATGATGTTTGCAGCCCAATTAAGAAAAAGGTTTGTTTTTTTTTTTTTAATTCAATAACATTTCAATTTTTTCAAAAGGTCATTTAGGGTTATCCTATCAATGGTCTTACATAATTTAACTGCATAAGAAGACCGTTTCCATTAGTCATTGTTTATGTGTTTTCTATATCTCAGAATGTCATTCCACTGCATATAGTTGGAAAACTGTTTCATGCTCTAGTTCTTGGAAAACATATATTTTTTTAAAATTGTTTTTTGGACATTTTGGAGAGAAAAATGGGAAAAGAAATGCTGAAGAAGAATTAAAGGGATATTACTCTAAAGAAATTGGAAACCTACGAGTAGTAATGGATAGCTTCAGAACACTGTAAATTAAAGGGAATTTATATGATTTGTCGAGATGTATGCTGTGTACCAAAAAGTACATCACCAAATTCCATGTGTAAAATAAAGGTACTGTGTTATTTTTTCCTACCTCTTTTGATCACTCCATTGGGATCTCATTAGTCCAGTGGTTTGATCTTTAGCTGTAACTGACCAGCCTTCTTAAAAATAGAGAGTAGGAGAGAAGAAAGGGAAAACATTCATTAAAGGAATTAAATTTCGATATAGCTATATGTGTACTAAGTCCCTAAGACATATTTGAGTATCTTGACTTTGTCTGTAGTTTATTCATGTACTCCTGAAAGTTATTATAGATGTTATATTAGGGCTGGGGATGGTGTTGATTAGAGAGATACAGTGCTTGCTTTATATCATCAAGATTTCCTTTAACCCAAGAAAACTCTCCACCAAAGACATGCTTTGTCTTCATGTCACCAAAACAGCAGTTTCACTGTGACCTACTAGTTAAGTAAAAATATAATAGCTTGTGTAAAGTAACGGTTTCATGTACTACATTCATCTTAAGGAATAAAAGAATCATCACAAAAAAACATTCAATGGTGCTTTAACAGTTTTTGACCTTTCAGAAAAAGATACAGTCCACTTCTCAGGTGGACATTAGGCTTGGTGACACAGAAGATTCCTGTCAGGCTTTACAGTTTCCTAAGATTTAATATAGCAAATGAAAGATACTGTGAAAAATAAAGCATCCTTAAGACAGATATCAAATATAGAGCTATTGAAACAAACTAACACTTGCAAAGTCCTGGCATACTTTATCAAGAAATCAACATTGTATTGCTTTCATTTCATACCCTACATAGATTAAGAAAGTGTTTCATTTATTAACTTTCTCTATACAACATGGTAGAAGCCCTTTGTAATGGAATTTGTTACTCCAGCTGCAATAAAATCTGATTCTGATCCCACCTATCTCAATGTAAATATGAAATAATAGCATCAAGTTATTAAAATTGAAAGGATTAAAATTACAGTGAAATATGTCCCATTAATTTGGAGTGATCTACATTTATTTACTTATTTAAATGTTTAAGTTATGTCTGGAAAACATAAAATATTAGATAATTTTTTGTGTCTTTAATTTAGACAAACAATACAATTAAAGTATTTGTACAAAATGATACTACTGTTTTGGAGTGCAGTGAGTTGACCACAGTTAACATCCAAACACTCACACAGCTGCTCACTCTCTGCCCTCTCCCATGGAACAGGGGGAAAATGGAAGGAAGGTGAGAAGTCTTGTGGATCGGATCAGCTGTCCCAGTTGCGTCCCCTCCCAACTTCTTGCCCATCCCAGCCTGCTCTCTGAGGAGACACAGAGCGGGAAAAAGAGAAAGCCTTAATGCTGTGCAAGCACTGCTCAGGAGCAGCCAAAAAAAACACTGTGTTATCAACACTGTTCTAGCCACAAATACAAAACACACCATCATATAGGATGCTATGAAGAAAATCAACTCCATCACAGCCAGACCTAGTACATGTAGCATTGCATGCCTGAGTGAATAAAGATATGAAAGACAAATTGTAAATGAGAGAACCTATTTTATTTGTTGATTTTAAAACGTTTTTCTGTTCTGGATGTGTTCATATGTCATAATGCAGTCAGATAATCATTTATGTTGTCATATGTGTAACAGTCCACTGAGAGAAAAGTAGTTTTAGATTCCCATTTGAGGAGCTGAAGATTGTCAATTGTTCTCAAAGAGAGAAGACAGAAGTACTCAATCCCAAAAGCTACTTCTATACTGCTAAATAAAAGAGAACCATGAAATGGAGGCAAGGGCTGGACAGTTGTGCACAGGACATAGTCCTAGTTTTTAAAATTTTACTTTTACACCTGTCTTTTTTCTGAGATTCAATTAATCTTAGAATACATCTATTTCTTTCTCTTGTATGTACGGAAAACAATGTTTCAGATGAAAGGTGTTTACATCTGGTCAGCTAAATCCCCTCAAAGAGCTGAGAGTGGTATGTCCAGATTTTTAAAGGTATCTAGGAGAGTAAAGGTCAATAATGATGCCTGGTGATGCAAAGTCACCTCTTTACATGAATTTCCTTTCCATTATTTTTTTCTTTCACCCATTTCTGTTGATATCATTAATGCTTGAATAATAACAAAATTCTGTGTAGGTTGCTGACTCTAGTTTTAGGTTTTCAATATCCAGCACATATAACACAGAGCTCAATATCAAAGACCCAAGATATTTACATTATTTCATATGAGAATAATATGTAATTTTAGATTTAGAAAATCGAGATAAGACTGCATTCTTTTGGAAAATTTCTGGAATTATGTAGGAGGAGACAAGATGTATATTCCTAAGTCAAAAGTTTACATATATCTCTAGTTCCCCATTAACTCATATTTGTAAAGCTGTTTGAAATTCTGTTTGCTTTCTCTAATTTGAAGTAAGCTTAACAGATACCCCTGAATTAAGCATTCTGATTTCTCTTAGATAGTTCAGGCTTCAGGGTATTGTTCCCACTTCAAACAGCCTGAACTCTACATATCACTGTAATGCTGTTATTCTTTAATACCTCAGCAATGAACACATTACATCCTGAAACCTTAAGACATTTGTTCTTAACTTTCTATTTTTGTTGTCAGAAGATAATAATAATATAATCAGTACTGTCTTCATGCTATAGTGATCTCCAGTGTTATGTATCTCTTTGTTACCACTTGGATTTATGTAATTTAATTCAGAAAGTGTTATTATTTCAGGGCATTAATGATCTATTAACAAATAAATTGTTTAGACTTTCTCCATAGAGTTTAAGTCCAGTTGAATCCTGGTGATCTAAAACTGTTGGGGTTTAGGGTAAATTTATCTGAAGGCATGCTAACCATACCATATTGTACAAGTATGTATTGTTTGGAGTTAGGTGGGAAATTATGTTATTATAATATTTTGATCAAACTGTATTGGTTTAGATAGACTTTTCCAAAATATGTTATGCAAGTTCATGTAAAGAAGGATAATAATTAAAGCAGGAAGTGTTCTGAATTCTGAAGAGAAGGAAGTGAAAAAAAAAAAAAAAAGACTTTACAGCTAAAACACAGGATATAGAGATTTTCAGTTTCCCGTTCACTGTTTCGAGGCTGCATTTTTGTGCAAGCAGTTTTGGTAATCTCTGATTGGATGTCCAAATATTGATGTCACATATAAAGCCTTTTTCTAAATGTAGATTTAAAATTTATTTTACTCTAAAAAATCACAATGGTTTCATTCATTTCTTTCCATGACAGTCTGTAGATTTTCACCAAATATTTTCTATACATAATAGTAATTTTATGTTTTATTTTTAATTAATATAATTCTGCCATTTTCCTTTTATTTTTTGATATCATTAAGGGTTTGGAAAATTTCATTCTAAAATGGAAAAGTAACTCCCATATTTCACTTAAAAAAAAAAAAAAAAAAAAATAGCAGTACCAGAAACAATTGGTGAGGCTATCTAATACAAAATGGGGAATAAAAATGCCATGAGGACATTAAATCTGAGAACCAGAGATCTTTGATGGAAAACATGAGAAAAAATCTAATATCAAAAGCAAGACTGAAAAAACCCACAGAAAAAATTAATTGAACCGTTAAACATGAGAGCATTTATAAAGGAAATACTTAAAATTGTTGTGCTTCTTATTTTAACTATCAATACAATTAATTGCATTAGTTAATTAGCTCAGACACTATTAAAAAAAAAAAAAAGAAAAGAAAACTTTCTCACTGAACATTTATAGCTTTTCCTGCCTAGTAGATAGGATCTGGGAGAAGAGGGTATACAAAGTGAAAGCAAGGGCACAGGGGAGGAGCAGAAAACAAAGGGGATGAAAAAGGACATGAGTAGGATGGACAAAGATGAACAATGGTCATAAAAGGTACCAAGAAGGATTCTATAGGCATGCTAATTGCTAAAGAAAGTTCAGGGAAGAACTAGGTCTGATGAATGGTGGGGAAACAACCTAGCAACATAGAAAGATTGGGAAAACGTTAAGTACTCAACAACTTTTAGCATTGGTCTTCATAGACCAAACCTATTCTCAGACTTTTGCCTGTACCATATGGTATGGGAGAGAGAAGAGCAGCCAGCAGAGGAAGAACGAAAAGTTAAAGAGGGAGTAAGGCAAAGCAAATATCACATACAGGAGGAGCACGACCAGCAGACTGAAAGAAATTTTTGTTCCTCTCTATTCAGCACTGGTGATGACACCTCTGGAATACTGCATTGAGTTTTTGGGTCCCTAATTCAAGAAGGATTTTGAGATATGGGAGAGGTCCATCAGAGGGCTACCCAGATTGTCAAGAGTCTAGATTTTGTGTCCCAAATGACACAGGGTGAGGGAGCTGGGGTTGCTTGGTGAAGAGAAGGCTAAGGGGTAATTTCATAGCAGCCTATAATTACTTGAAAGGAAGTCACAAAGATGAAAAAGGCGAGATGATACAGCAAAGGTCAATGGCTGCAAACTGTAGCTTGAGAGGTTCATGCTAGGCATTAGGAAAATAATTGTAACTAAAAGGGTAGTGCAATACTGGAACAGTCATGGCTCTGCACCTATGGAGGTCTATGAGACTCAGCCAACCTGATCTCATATTGGCAACAGGTCTACTTTGAGTGAAAAAGTAACAAAATGTCCTTCAGAAATCTCTTTCAAACAACACTTTTTTGTAATTCTATGGCTATACGTTCCTTGTTTTTGTATTATAAACATCAGAGATTATTCATAGCTGTTGACAGCAGCTCAGAATCTATTTGCCTAAAATTTACTTTGAAAATAAACTACCAGTTTTTAAAGAGTAGGGCCTTAAAACAAACATATATTTAAAACTTTCAAACTGTAGCCCTAAATGTTTCTACTAAGCATAGTCAAGGACTGGAAATTTTATGTACCATTTCAGTTTCAGAATGCTTCAATGTGTTAAAGACAAGATAAGCTGCCAGGATAGCACAGGATCATCAATGCTATCTGAACAGTTTACATTATCTGTTCTGTCAATACAAAAAGAATTTCAGTTCCTGGGGCTCTTTATACAGGATCTTTCAGAAGCATAAATTTAGTAAAAAAAAAAAAAAGAAGGAAAGGTTATCCAATGTCAGGATTGTCAGTGGGTTCCAGTTTAAAGCTGGTTTATTTTATTTCATTAACAGCAAGATCATGAGACACTAATTCACTTTCTGAGTGGTTTCAAACGGAATCTTGAACTAGAACTTCAGCTGAGATAAACAAAAACCTATGAGCAATCTGTTGAATCCTGATATTTTAATTAGTTTATTTAAACAAACTAAGGATCCTTGATCAAAGCTTTCTTCAAAATAATGTAACATATTTCTTCAAGAATGTGTAAACTGTTTGTTTATAAAACATTTCTAAACAGTGCTGAAACCCTAAGATAAGAAATCAAATATGCCGCTGTTGCAATATGTTTCTCACCTTAAAGATTTATTAGGTTGTATCTGACGGTGGAAAATTGTGAGGTTTATGAAGAAAAAAAAAACATACAAAATCTAGAGGGGAAAATAATCCAAAATGCTTCTAGCATTTTTCTGTTTCACAACACTTACTTTTGATTACCCTGCATGGATCAAATGTAGCCCTAAAAAGCAGTTTTCTAACTGCATAAGCACAAAGCTCCACAGGGTTTTAGTAGTGATCTTTTTCCATTTTGAAAATTACAATTTCCTCTTTTCAAGCTATGTTTACAAGACAAAACCAGGATTCCCTTCAAAAGATATAGGTTTGATCTTCAAATTTTATGGTCATTCTGTTTAGTAGAGATTGATTTTTCACCTAACATTGTCTAATTATTTTTTGACATGCTAATAACTCAGTTTAACCCCTGTTTAGTTTTGGAAACCACTGTATGGTAAAAACCATTCTTTTTTCCCCATTTGTTTTAAGCTTCTTCCTTCAAGTTTCATGTGATACAGCCAAGTTCTGTATAACAATAATAAAAAATAACAAAGTCCTGTTCACATCAACTGGCATCTTCACATTTCACATGATTTTATAAATGTTATTGTATTCCTTCTCAGATGTATCATTTCAAAACAGAGAAAATTTATTTAATCTTTTTAAGGATTTTTTTTTTTTTTTTTTTAACAAATCTGAGCTTACTAGCTGTCTTCCTCTGTATATGTTTCTTAGCCTACTCTCTCTCTGTGAGTAAGGAGAAAGGAGGAATTGAGATGTGTATGTGAGCAGAATTAGAAACTATATTCAAGATTTGAGCACACTGTTACTATGGCCTGTGGCATAATAATGTTTTTCTGCTTTCTGCTTTATCTTTTTCTTTTCTTGGTTAATTCCTCTTAACAGACTATTTTAGCTTTTCAGCTTCTGCTGAGGTTTTCACATGGTATTTTTAGAGCCAAATATTGTATGATGTTTTTCTCTGTGAAAATTGCAGGTGCAATATTAAAACTATATCACAGATACTTTACCCTATGATGAGGATATTTAGGGGGATGATAAACTGCTAGGCTGTTATTACTTCATGTTGGGCTATTACATCATTCAAAATTAGTAAGTCTCCCAAAGGGAGTGTTTATCCATTTTAAAAATAAGAAAAAATGTTAAGGTTTTCTAAAATTCACAATAAATATTGGGAGGAAAATTTGTTAAAAATCATTATGTATATATCTATACACACAACACAATGCAAAAGAGTTGACACTACTATTCTACCTGAAAATGGCGCCTCACAAATCTATTAGAGCTCTCTGAGAGTGCTGACAAGCTGATCTAGTTAATAAAGCATGGTAGCCTTTTTAGAAAGCTTTGACATGGTGCCTCAGCAAAGGTTCTGTAAGAAATTCATCAACTATGTGATAACAGGGAAGACAGTCTTGTGGATTAAAAACTAGATGAAACGTAGGAAATGAAAGAGTTGAATAACAGTCTTTTATGCTACAGAAGGCAGTTACTAGTGAAATCCCAGAGAGATCTGTGCAGTGGTTTGTGTCTTTCAGTGTGCTTGTGAAAGATTTAGAAAAGAAGCCAGTTAATGAAGATATAAAATTAAGGCATAACAAAAAATTATGTGGATTAGTAAAAACTTAAACTGACAAAATAAAATGCAAAAAAAATGACTGGAATATGAGAAGGAATAACAATCATCTTAACTGTACAAGTGATGGACTGATGTTCAGCCTGTCCTGATGGCAGCACTGCTGTTAACCCAGAAGCCAAGTTAACAGATTGACAGAGCATTTTGACCATGCTAATATCTCAAGCCAAGAAGTAGCACACATCAGTGTGAACAAACCTCTATTCTTATATGGCAATCCAAATTATCTGAATAGCTACCTCTCTTCCCACCAGTGTAGCTGGAGTTATTACATCTAACACTACTTCTCAGAATTAGCAAAGTATTTTAGAATATGTATCTTTTATCTATAAGCAATAGTCCTGTTTGTTAAACAAAAAAGTATAGAATTGCTGTTTTGAAAGCTATACTGCATCTTCTTATATTTTGAAAAAAAAAAACCCAAAACCAAAATTCAAAACAAACCACCAAAACTCACAGAAAATGGTTTCTAATATCTCACACAAACATTTTGTGTTGCCTGAGCATGAATGCTTCATTATTTAGTAGATGAGTTTTTATCAGGGTGTTAGCATAGACATAGCGATTTCCTGTGTATACTATTTTTACAATAGAAAAGTTATTTACATTATTAAAAATACCAATTAATTTTTTAAAAATTGGAAGTTAATGTAGTGTACATGTGGTGTTTTCCATTGATGTTTTAGGACCCTGAGTATGTATGATTGTGTCAGATCACCAGCTTGAAACTGCTCTTTGAGAACAATCATTGTCAAGGGACGTTTTTTCTGTTGATTTGTTTCTGAGTTTCTTCATATCTTGAGTTTCTTAACTCTGTTTCTCTTTTCTCATTCTCACCTTGGCTGATCAGAAAGATTAAGTCTTTATGAACCTCAGTATTTAAAGGTTCATGTTACTGCTATTTTAATATATCAGAATATGCTCCTTAAATGATATATCTGCAGATAGCAGAGACCCCAGAGAGTGCATTTTTCTCACTTGTTAGCTGACAGTACACTGACATGCCAGTACCTTTTAAATTACTGCTTAGTAGTAGTAAATTAACTTAACAAAATTAACTTCAGAATGTTACAATGTTAAAGTAAGCATAGTGACACTTCATTGATAATTGGTAACAATAGATTTACTTATGAATATAGCTTTTCTCATTTGAAATGTTGTAGAGGAAAACAAAAGAAAACAAAAACAAAAACCTGCAAATTTGATTACTTTTAGCCAAATAAATTAATGTCTAAACACTTTTTTTGGACAGAAAGAGCAATAGATATAGTGCTTCAGTTATACTATCTGGTTAAGAAACAATTTGTATCTCCTTCTTCAAATTTTCTTGCTTGTATCCTCAGACTGTCATGGCAGAAATAATAACTAACAATACATTTTATCCTTAATACTTGGGAAACATGATAATATGTAAGATATAGTTGAAATATCAGTATGAAAAGTGACAATAGACTGGACAACAAAATGAAAGAATGCAAACAATTTCTGCAAGACATAAAAATAGGCATTAAATATTGAACGTAAACATAGCATTATAAGTTTGATAAAGATGGAAGGGTGTTACCATGTACTAACACTGTAATGGCTGTACAGAAATAAGGACAGATATTATAGCTGAAAATTTTATTAATTAAATTCACTTTGGAGAAATGTTATAAAAAGGTTTGGGTTTTTTTTAATTTTATTAGGGAAACAGCTCTGCTCCATTTTGTAATTGCACAGAACTTCAGTAATGATATCTATTTCTACCAACAGTTTCATGCTAATATAAATTATCCTTTGTCTCAAATATAAGTCAATGGTGCAGGTTCTATTTAAGGGTATTGACATATTTTCAGAATTCGCTGCAGTTTCTGCTTTGAATAGATAATAAGTTATATATAACATATAGAACTGATTACCATATCCAGCATAGTTTTCACCAGTAATTAAAGCTGCAGTTGTCAGAAATCTGTACTTCTCTACCAAAGGAAAAATGTATTAATCCAGTTTTTAGATCAAGCTATCCTGTATAGGAATGTCCAGCAGCCCATACTTTCTTCCAGTTTTTATCCTCATTTTCTTTTCTGATTTTATTTTCTCATATTCTCTGTCTTCCACAGATTGGCTGGATATTCTCTTTTAATTGACTTTCAAATATTAGTATAAAAATATAATATTTATGTAAAATAAAATACATAAATACTTCATAGACATGCTAAACTGTCTCACAGACGACTACATATCATTAATTCCTTCCACAAATTGAAAAAATATGTTTAAAAATTAAACAAAATTATGGAAATTCACTAGTCAGCTGAAAAATTGCTAGTTATCCAGACAGTTATTAGGAAACAAGTTGACAATCATTTATTTAAACCTAGTAATATATTCTAAACACGTTTGCAGAAAATTGCTAGCAGCAAGGAAGTCTTTAAGTAGTAATTAGTGTTATGTTTTTGGGACAATGTAAATACACATATCCAGCACAAAGATTTAATCTCATCGTGGAATTTACTATTTAATACCCAACATTTTTGGTGGATTATTTTAATAGACTTTCAGGGAATGAATAAATTACTCATCATAGATGACATGCCTACTGGTATTTAAGATAGCCTGGAGGTCTGGTATATCTGAAAAAAAAGTTCTAAGTGTGATTTGAACCATCTGGAACAAGAGCTGGGACAGAGGAATGATCTCTGCACACCATTGGAAATGTATTAGATGCTTAAATCTGTGCATCATAATCCCAGTCCCATCCTTTTATATTACTTTGTATACTGCTCATTTTTTGAAAAACAAGTATTGAAAAGGTGATTCAGCTTCATATTATGACAGTTAGGTTGGTCAACTGAGAAACTTTCTAGACCACATTGACAGTGTTGACTAGATCTCAGCTGTTATGAGAGTGCAAACACGGACCTTCCGTTAAGACAACTTCATTATACGTAGCACAATTTAGGCCTTAAGACTCAAAGGAAGACCAAATGTAGTCATTGTTTGAAGCCATTTAAAGAAAATAAGCTCTTCAAGTGTATGATTAGTCTAATCCTAATAAGACATCTAAAGTACAACTCATTTATCTAGAACCATTGAAATTCATTGATGTACCCCTTTCGCACCCAACTGCTGATTCAAAAGAGCACTGTTTCTCCTTAAATCCTCTCTTATACCTGCAGGCCCCGTGTGGATATCTCAAGCCTAGGGAGTCTCAGATGTCACTAATGAACTTTCTTTAGGAAAATCCATTGCACCTCTAAAATGGGGCAGATCTGAAGCTTCTAAAAGCATTTATTCCTCTCCAGTGGTATGAAACCAGGCTAAGTGGTAGGTCAGATGTAATTGTGAAGAATCAAATGTAGATGTCTGATATTTGTGAGGTAACTGCTATCCTGAATGCAAAGGACAAGACCAGAAAAAATTGTTTCCTTTTTTTTTTTTTAATCATTGCATAGTTAAGGGACTTTATTTGTGCTGCATGTAAATGTGCTGAATACAATTCAAATTGATGAGAAAATGAAACTGATAAAAATGTCACATGACTATTCAAGAGAAAAAACATAAATAAGACTAATATTAATGAATTTTATTACATTTAAAAGTGCTATGCATATTTTTTCTGTTATTTTTGATATTTATCACTTGCATTACATTAATATAATGTCTAATAGATTTCTTGTAGATCAATCACTGTATGGTTGTGCCAACTGCATTTGAAGATACTGACTGGACCATATTTTTTGCTTTTAAAGAATAGGTATCGTTCTTTCAGAACAAGTAACGCTATACAGAACATGAATGACAAAATGCTGTGGAAATACACAGATTGCAGACAGTGATAGAGAAGACAGGTGGCTCTCCAAGTCTCTCAGTGGATGGCTTAAGTAATATGTATATGGAATTCAAAAATTGCTCAGTATCAATACTAGTAAGAAGAAATCATAATTAATGAACCCTTGATAGAATACATTCTTTGTAGTGAAAAGACACCCATCATATTTCAAGAACTACTGCATTTAAAAATATATGACATTCTAAGTTGAGATGAGATGGTAATTTAAAGTCTTGATTCAAAGTCCTTATAAGTCAATAATGGTATTTCTATTAAAAATCAGAAGTAATTGGATTAGTTCTTATCTTAAAAAACAGCACAAACAAGAATAGATGCAGAAAATACTGTAGGAATGAGTCTTTTTACTTACCAAAGTTAGAAAGATAGCAAGCATGTTACGGCAAATAGATGTTTTTCATGCTTGAAAACAAAATACAAACTAAAGATAGGGTTTGGTTTTTTTTTTTTCAGAAAATGGTAAATAAGGCCTTTGTGCTGGGTATTCAAAAACAGGGTTCAGCCATACCATGGTAATAAATTTGAATGAGATTTATATGGATACAGTTTCTAGTAGGCCTCGAAAAACTATACGTCTCTAAAGTGATATCTTTGTAACACCAGTTTTATGATAGATGGTGCTGCTGCATTTTGTTAAAGTAATTATTCAAAAAAAAGTACGTCTCTCATAGAGGAATTCTGAGTCTGACATACACTAAAAAAAATCGTTTGAGGTTTTCTGTAAAAGAGGTAGTTTGTGTGTTCTGAGTATAAAAACAGTCTCAGAGAAAATGTATAGTGATAAATACTGGTGTCTGAAAGTATGAGAAATTACAATACAACTTATTTGTGAAAATACAGCTGGTTTTGAAACCTTAAAACATAACTGACCCCAAATAATAATCTTCATTTGCAAATGTTATAGACAGAAAAATATGTCGACAAAATTAACTCCAGCATCCAAGTCTCTCTTCAGTAAGAGGGACAAGATCACAATCTACCATTCTAATCTAATATTGGCCAAAATTAAGAACATCTATGCTGGCACTTAGCCAGAACTTGAGAATCTGTTCTTCAAATGCAATATAAAACATTCACTCTCTTTCGTCACTCAGTTTCAAAGAAACCTAAATTCAATAGATATTGTCATTGATCCTAAAGCTAAAGACAGCTATCTTTTCATCTTACAGTGAACATTTGTGTGAATAAGATCTGTCATGCCTCAAAAGCATACAGAGAAGGTCCCTCACTCTGTCCAAACCTCCTGTCCATTTACAACTTTCAAATCACTCCAAGCCCACACACCAAATGTTGAATAAAACCCCTACTAAAGTGATCACGGAAGCCAACATCATGGATTATAGTTGCTAGTCTCTGGACTTGAAAAGGAGGAAGCAATAGGAATCTCTTGTAGAGTGAACGATGCTAAAAGTGTAATGTTCATGCTATTCACATTCTGGGAGTTTTCCTTCTGGACTAGCTCTAGTCTATGGACAATGTACCAACTGGCAGTTAAGTGCATTCAGTGTGCTCCTGGACCACATCTTTTAATTTAGTTTCAGCCTAAAGTAATTCCATTCAGATGCTCCAAGATCGCTCCATCCAAATGAAAAGGTGGGAGCAATCAGGATATTCACTGCACAAAGTGTGCTTCTGCTCTGAATTTGAACAATGTAATGTAGAGTCACCTCTTGGTTGCATCTATACTGCTAAGATGTGCTATAGACTGGATCACTGGAGATGTAGCTGGAGCAGTCCAAAATTAAGCCAGATGAAAATTAAGCATGGATGACTGTGATGAAGTGCCTAGCCACCTTATGTAGCAGAATTAATAGTCAGATTTATTTTGTTTTTTAATTGTTCACTGCACAGGAGGCTTTTCAAGACAGTGGTAGAGAAAGGAGAACAAGACAATCTGACTGTTTTGGGAGTAGATAATAGCTTAGGTCTCTCTCAAGTTAAGCATAGCTAAGAACCAGTGTCTTCCATGTTATGGGTAAACAATCTAATAAACTGGCTGCTATATAGATGGTGCAAGTTTTGTTTCTGTTCGGCATCTGTTCTCCAACAAAGATGAGGTCTTCTGAAACCCAGGTGGATGCAGATGGCTAACGTGGGGGCAGGGAAGGGTGGGGTGGGAGTGGGGAGGATTGAGCCAGATTCTTATTACCAGAGAGAGCTGCGGGAACCCAGCTATAGTCCTGTTACCACTGTTTGCTATTTACTAGCTATAATCATTCATCTGTTTGCATACAGAAAGCTGAATGGCTGTGTGAAGTATGTTGGCTCCCTATAAAGAGGAAAGAGAGCCCTGAATCGGATACTCTTAAACACTCATTAAACGGTGTAGGCTACCTTAAAGCCCATTTTCAGTGTTCTTAATAATCCAGTAATTATAATGTTTAAATTCAGCTCTGAGATCTGAACCTGGCCTCTAATCACTAATCTTTTGCTCTCGATCTGGTGACATGTAGGCCAATCGCAAAGCTGTGTAAACTGTGAAGATACCAAATCTGAAAAATTGATGCAGTTACCTCTTCCTAGAATTAGAGTATTTGAATGTTCAAGAGCACGATTTAAAAAAAAAAAAATCATAATAATAATTCTGGGAATTTAGACTAGTGCAGCTGCTGCTGTTGTTAGTGAGGAAAAGAACATGAAATGCAAAAGAGGAGGTTGAGTTAGCTAGTTACAGACAGGGCATTCAAGCTGATTTCCAGTTGTTCTGCACTGAATAAATGTACTCATACTGCAGTAAAGAGTTTACAATTTCCATGTCTCACACTTGGCTTTGTCACCCATGCACATCAGCTGAATGCTGGAAATAAAACTAATTAAAATCCTGCCCTTTTACACAGTAAGAAAAGGCTTCAAACAACCAACATAATCTTAAGCCAAGATAATTATAAAATGCAAATCTGCATCAGATATGTTGGTATCTTCTAGTCATTAATGTTTATACCAAATAGAAACTTAATTTCAAAACCACAGCTTCATTTGTATTAGTTGTACTTCTGAAAAAAGAGTATCTTTCATATGGAAGTCCTAGCTTTCAAACTTCTCAAGCCTTACAACCCTGACATTATTATGCTTGCTGCAGATTTCTGCTCCTATTGTAGTATCATAGGGATGAAAAAGACCTCATGGGTTACTGAGTCTTTTCCCCTACTGTGTATATAATCCTGAGCCCATTGAAGTCAGTGGGAGTTTTAGTTTTTGCTTCAATAGTAGCCTGATTAGGTCCAGAATATCTCAAAAATATTCAAATTAAAGTTGTTTTTTACACATTTTCCTAATGACTTGTTAAAGATAATATTCAAATGTCTTCAAATTACAAATGTAATTGGTTCAGTGTAGCTGCAATTTGTTTTTAAATTCCTAGTTCTATGATGAGAAGTGTAAAATAACACTAAGAAATTACTCTTGTCCATGTCTAGTCATGAAAGTTCAAAGCACACTGATTTTAGGTGTCTCAAGCAAAGGACAGGCTAGAGGCAAACGGCCACAGCCTTTAAGCTAATTTAAGTCCTCATATCCCTAAGAAATATTCTCCAGGGAAAGCAGGTATTTGAGTAACAACAATTGCAGATGACATTCATAAGGGAGATAAATGCCTACTGCCCCTGAAGATCTGTATTTATCCTGATCTGTTTTCTTAATTAGGTCAAAGACAAAAGATTAATCCACTGGATTAATCTTCCAGATCCATATCTTCACATAGTGTAGTGTTGATATATCTCAGGTACTCTCTCACATCTTCTAGCTGTATTATGAAAGGACAGCAAGGTGGAGTGAAAACGCATGTTAGTTTACAAAACATGGTGAAACAGTTAATATTGACCAGTTTATTTAATACTCTAAAAATTATCTGAAAAAACTTCAGTTATCTGAAGTTATCTGAAGTCTGGTCAAAGGCAGCAAAGTCTCCTTTATGATCAATGGATAGAAGTAGAGCACCTCCAGAGTGCAATTCAATCTGGTTATCTAAATACCTGTCTTAGACTGGAGTGATTCATCCTATGAGAGGAAAAAAAAAAAAAAAACAACAAAACATCAGATTTCAATTGCATTTCTAATAGCTTTTTTTTTAGAATGTAAAATAATGGAAGTGATAAAATATATTAATGTAATGGATTATTTTAACTATGATTTTAAACTATGCCAGTGGTACACATTATAAGACATCAACACCTTTAGAGATTTTCCAAAGAAACTGGTATAAGTTCCAAACAAATGTGTGTCATTATTCCATAAAACAGAAAAAAAAATTGTACAATTATGGGTATTTGAGATGTTTTTAATACTAGAACAACTGCAAACTAATTGTCATTAACAAAACCTTAAAGCCAGCGTAACATCTAATTTACTACAGTTAGTAAATCAGCAGTTTGAGGAAGAGTGAAATGTAGCAGTTGTAAGTTAGAAGCAGTCTTCAGAGAAGTGCTATTAGGATACATGCATACGAAGGATTTTTTTGCTAATACACATTTGAATTCTTCTAGCCTCAGTAAAAAATGATGCTTGAATTATGTTATTAGGTTCAGCAAACCAAATGTAATGAGAGTTTCTGCATTACTGTATTCATGTGTAAAACAACCATTTGAGGATTTACATCAAAACATATAATGCAATTGTTATTATAGTCATATGTTCCAATATATACTCTTCAGCTTTCCTGCTTGTTCCGTGTAAATATTTTCTTAAAAATCCATTGAGCATAGCTGTCCTTTTCTGTTTATAATCCACAAACTCATCATTTATTTCCTTATTCTATGAATTTTACCGCTTTCCTAGTAGGAATAAAAAGGCATGTTCAAGGACTTCAGCATTTGTTCCTGAAAGTGAATCATATGAATCCAAACCTTACTGGCACTCAGCCCTAACTAATTAATAGTATAAAATAAATAATAAGGCCTTGCCAACTCACTGCAAAACTTATGTGTTGTTAGTAGCAATGGCAATACTTCATTTAGGTGAGATACAGGCTACATATGATAAGTAGTATCTGTTGGATTTTTCAGGAATATTTAGCAGAACTAGGGAAAGTATTTGTTATAACACCAAGCAGGTGATATTCATCTTTGGGATTTAGAAGACATCTTTTCAAAAGGGATTCCCTTTCTGAAAAAAAAGGAATATAAGGTACAATACACTGCACCAATAAACATTTGCATTTTTACATAGACTAGTTTCACAGAGAGAACTTAGATCCAGCACTGCAATCCAGCCTTGACTAGGCATGTAGGACATCTTTATAGTGATTCCAAAACCTGGCTGGATCTTTCTTAAGAAAATTGGCACATCTCACCGGTAAATTCGCAAAGATATTTCTGTCAAATGGATCAGCTAACTAATTTTTGTTTTGTAGATTGAAGCTTCTAAACATGTCCAAGCAAAACCATTTCCTTTGAGTGATAGTATATTCCAGAGTGTTTTGATGCATGTATCATAACACATAGATAAGGGAAAATTGTATTATGGGGTCATGCTGTTGGCCAAGGAGTAGAAACCATGATTGCCGGCTTCCTCAGGACTATGTTCAGTCATGCTGGAAGAAAACAGGTAAAAGAGGAGGCTCTTGGCCACTGAGAAGCAGGGAAAGCAGTGATAGTTCTATGTAAAGATGAGCTAAAAGAGACCCAAAAATGGCTCCAATCCCTGACGTAGGGGACAAACACATGGATTAAGACCTCAGCTGCTACTGCCACTGACTTCTGCTTTTCTAGCTTCCCCTTTCTACCATTTTCTGCTTGCTCAGTTTCAGCTCCAGTGTAATCCTTCAGGCTTCATTTGGACATCATCGCTCTGCTGGTACCCCAATAATCTCCTCACTTGCTATCTGCATCAGAAACACCTGCTGATTTGAGGTATTGTCAGATCACTCTGTCTCCTACCCTCCTATTTTCTCTGATCTGACTCACTGATACCTAGCAATGGGGAACATCCTTGGAAAAACTTGAGACTGCAGTCTTTAATACAGTCTGACCTTGCTCAGCTGAATAACAACCAGCTCTGGCATTCCCTGACACTGTCAAGATCTGTATGTCCGTAAGTTTATTGAATTATACCTGCCTTGGAATTCAAAACTCCAGAGGCAGAATACAGAGTTTTGGATGTGTGGCGGGTTAACCTTGGCTGGATGCCAGGTGCTCACCAAGCCACTCTATCACTCCTCCTCCTCAACTGGACGGAGGGGAGAAAATATAATGAAAGGCTTGTGGGTTGAAATAAGGACAGGGAGATCACTCAGCAATTACCGTCAGGGGCAAAACAGTCTCAACTTGGGGAAATTGATTTAATTTACCAATCAAATCAGAGTAGGGTAATGAGAAATAAAAACAAATCTTAAAATGTCTTCCCCCCACCCCTCCCTTCTTCCCGGGATCAACTTCACTCCCGACTTCTCTACCTCTTCCCCCCGATCAGCTCAGGGGGACAGGAAATGGGGGTTGCCGTCAGTTCATCAAATGTTGTCTCTGCCGCTCCTTCCTCCTCACGCTTTTCTCCTGCTCTCTCCCTCCCACGGAAGACAGTCCTTCATGAACTTCTCCAGCATGGGTCTTTCCCATGGGCTGCATTTCTTCAGAAACTGCCGCAGCGTGGGTCCTTTCCATGGGATGCAGTCCTTCAGGAACAGACTGCTCCAGTGTGGGTCCCCCACAGGGTCACAAGTCCTGCCAGAAAACCTGCTTCAGTCTGGGCTCCTCTCTCCACAGGTCCACAGGTCCTGCCAAGAGGCTGCTCCAGCTTGGGCTTCCCACGG
>NW_009205822.1:0-4679 GCF_000690835.1 Fulmarus glacialis | reverse complement strand
ACCAGTGCTCAGGTTGGCTCAGCCTTGGCCAGCAGTGGGTCCGTCTTGGAGCTGTCTCGTACTGGCTCTATCAGACATGGGGGAAGCTTCTGGCATCTTCTCACAGAAGCCACCCCTGCAGATCCCCGCTACCAAAACCTTGCCACTTAAACCCAATACAGGATGTTGGGCAACTTAGCCAAAGTTGGCAGTAAATTTACTTTGGAAGGGGATAAAGAATTTCTAATACCAGTTTCAGTTCACTTTGGGTGAGGATTTGAGCCAATGTTTCCAAAGAGGCAACATGAGGTCTTGTTCATTTTCCAACAAAAATAAATCATGTGGAATGAATAGTCAGTAAACACAATAAAATTTATCATGTTATTTTTCTGCAATATTTTGAACTTGAGACAAAACCTAAAGGAATAAAAAACCAATATCAGAGGCTTGTAAAGCAGAAATTACTCTAATATTGTAGAGTGTTTAAACAGAAATGCATCAGACTTGGTCTTTATTATTTTAAAACATTATTATAGATATTTAAGTGGGGGGAGGTATTCATAAGTATGATTGCTACTGGAAAGGAAAAAAATGAGCTCTTCATTTTTAAGGTGTCATCAAAACAGGTAAAATAAATCACTGTTTAAAAACTCAGAAAATACTCTTGTCTAGGTAATTTTTTACACTTTCAAATGTTTTTGAGATTTCTCAGAAGTTTAGGGAAGGTTCCTTGTTCCTTGTCTGTTATAAGCATTACCTTTTACATCTTATTAACAAAGTCATGTGGGAATTATGATTAATATCTGATGCATTCACAATGAAAATAATATACAGCATAAACTTAGTCACAAAACTCTCATTAATTGTGCAATTTATGCTTTTTGAATGCTATTGCTATTCTGACTTTTTTTCTCAATCATATTTTTTTTTTATTTTTGAAAACAATTACTGATAGATTTTTAAATAGCATTCACTATTTTTATAAGTACAGTAAATCTTGAAGGTCATCATGGTTAATATCCTCTGAAAAAGACACCATAAGTTCTGATCTGGTGTGTGCGTGGGGGAAATTAATAAAATTTTATATTTTTACCTTTTTTTTTTTTTAAAGATAAAATCATAATAAATTCCTTGGTCATTCTCTACTGGTTTATCTCTAAACCTGAACGGATTTTCCAGATGCTTAGGCTGTAGAAGAGAGAAGTAGATAATAATTTAGACTATCTAATTCAAGTGAGATCTGATTAACTCTTTTCTCCTACTTTGAAAAACCATAGTTCTCTCTTACCTAGCTCTTTGGCACCAACAGATGGAAAGACTTTCCTTATCCAAACTTCTCTGCACCCAGACATAGAAGATAATGAGCAGTCAGAACCTTGGGTGTAGTAGACTCCCATTCCTCAGACTAACATCATCAAAGCAAACCCTTTTTTATGATGATAAAATTATATTTACCAATAATAGAAACAGGAAAGTTATGTTAAAATGCTACTGGATATTGGGAAAAATTAGACTCTCTTAAGACTTCATCACATTAATTTCTTTTTGAATTACATAACAAATTCAGGGGATGTATTTAAGTGAATGAAGTTTACCAAATAAAGTTGCCGTCTTTTTGCAATCATTATTTTAGCAACCATCTCTTTAGGAGATATTTAAAAATTGTTTACTGGAATATGTTAATTGGAATTCTGTGGAAAACCAATGATCTTTTTTTTGCATCTTTAGGAAATAGAGATTTTTTTCCCCCCCTTTTGTGTTTGTTTTTCCCTTATAGTGATATGATTAATTAATTTCATACTCTAGTCTGTAACTTTAATATTTAATTCATAACAAAACTCAGAGATAATACAACACATTTTAAAGATATTTTCTTTGCTACCCCATTGTGTTTCAATATAGGTAATGAAAAATCACACAGCAATCATCTACTAAAGACAGTTCAAAATGTCATTTTTATAAATCAGGGTTCAGTTCAGTACTGGGTTGCCTGATCCTGGGTTTTGTCTTTGTTTTCTTGTATTGCTATAAACACTATGAAAAGTGGGTTTTTTTCTGTTTAGAGTAGGATGGTGATACAGTCACTTTGGGATGAACTTGTGAATAAAAGCAATAAAAAGTCAGATACAAACTTACCTTCTAAACGGAATGATTTTGTAGTAAAGTTTAGTAAGCTGGGAAAAGGGCTACTCCATGGAGAGTACAGTACAAATCTCTCTCACTTCTTAAGGAGAGAAAAGAAAAAAAAAGGAAAAAAAGGGGAAAAAAAATGTTTAAGCAGTTACTTACACAGAAAATCTCATGCCTTACCATATTCCATTACCAGACAATTTTCAATTACAGGATAGGTCCTTTAAAAAATATTAATAAGTTGTTGGTTCTTTTTTTTTCCTAAGCAAAAAGAGATAAGTCTTTCTGTGGTCTGTCATCATAAGCGTTATTTTTAAGGATGAAAATATAATACACTGTGAAATAAAATGAATGTTTCACAATGAAAATATTGACAAAATAATGTAAAGGCTTTCTGATTTCTGTAGCTCGATATAACTTCTTGCATGAATTTGTCTTCTGTTCAAAAGTAATTTCAAATGTTTGCCTCAAATCAATAGCATGTAACAAAAAATCCACAATTCAAATTTAGGCCTGTTAATATCTATGGGGACCCTTATAAAGCAATCCATTTTTATATTTTGGGTTCCATTTAAAACATCTGCTATATAGCTGAATATGAAGGGAAAAAGAAAAAACTATTTATCTGAAGTTCCAGTTAATAATACCCTTATGCCTAGTCATTTTGAGACACATATTCTGTTGTTTCTTTTCCATCTAGTCACAACATGGTAGTCCTGGAGGCAAAGATAAACCAAACGAGACCGAAAATAAAATTGCAGATCTATATACCACAGGAAGAAAACAAAAAAGAATAAAAACAAGCACTGAGCTTCATTAAAGGTGCTAGTATACCAAAGGTGACAGTTTATAAAAACCTTTCTTTTGCATTGGGATTTGACTACCATATAACAAGTTTATCTATCTGAGTTCCTAGTTAATAATGCCCTTCAGATTTGACATTAAAATCATTTTTAAAAGTGTTCCTGAAGCACAATACTAAGTTGTGAATTGGCAGTAAATTATATCGGAGAAGTTTGGGGTAAATCTATGGTCATGTCTCCCCTAATCAAATTTTCATTTAGAACCTTTTTGTGAAGTTATTGGATCTAATGGTAATAACTTTATAACTTTAATCTCATAACTTTTGTATATTTTTTACATGTTAGCATAGCTGATTTAGAAAAGTGGATACTGGTCTAACTTATATTTTCTCTTGTTCAGAGACATAGTACACTACACAGCATACAGACAATGAATCAACCTGAAAATGGATCGTAATGAAAGATATTGAAATTTGGGCAGCAGAGACATGGAGCCAGTCCTTGCTGGGCGATGGAGTCTGCACCTCCCATTTGGTATCCAGGCTCTCCATAAACCTCCTCAGGAGATTCAGAGATCTGAAAAAAAGGGTTTAACAGAAGCTAGAACTTTCTTGAAGCCACTTAGGCTAACTAGTCTTAAACCCTTCAAATCTATTTAGTTTTATGTCTTGTAGAGCCCTTTTAAAGCATAAGCAAATTAACCTTTTTTTTTCATGAAATACAGACCTTTCTTCCACCAGCTCCCTTTATTCATTCCTCTCTCTGCACTCACATAATATCCTGTAGCAACTTACTAATTAGAACACTTACCAAAAATGTTAGAATTAAGCACTCTTCCTATGAGAGAGAAATTTATATACTTATATATTTTTATTCATTTATTCATACACCATGAAATACTTTTCATAAAAGAGATCAAGACTGGTTTTACAAATCTCACCCCACAGTACAATATGGATCCTCAAATTAGGTATGATAAGTTCTACAATGCATAAAGAAAGCTCAGGGTTTTAAAGAGCTTACATGCCTCAATCAAAGTTTCAAAAGAGGTACCTTCATGCATACAAGATTCATAACCTTGCATCTTATCGTGTGAATAGGCATTTTTTTCTTTTTCTTTTTTTTTTTTTTCCCCAAGTAACTGAATAGGAATCACTATTTTCCTATCACAACTGGGAAATATTGCATGTCTTCAGAGTAAGATGAAGAGATTGCAGCATTTTTTCAGGAAATATATTTGATATAAAAGTCCTATTTAGTTGAAGGGAGTTCATTTCCACAGATCCCAGCTGTGCACGATAGCAAGCAAACTACCAGACTGAAGGTTTGGTTTTAGAAACCTTTCCTTTTCTGTTTTGAGCCCAAGTCATTGAATGTCCAAGGTTCATAGTCTCAGAAAGAAAAGAAGCAAGAAGCATAATAATGGCACGTATTTATTATATATATTTTCCTAATGTGAATATTTAGACAACATAAACAACATAGTAAAGTTTTTCTTTATGGAAGTGTGGCTGGAATTTTACCTATGTTCTGATAATAAATTGTAAATAAGGCTTGCAAAGGTGCATGGAATGTGAATATTATAATCTAATAATGAGAATATTACACAGCTAAGATCTTGACTGACATAATCTTTTCATGTGGTCTTTTTTGTATGTGGACTTTATTACATAATTAGTGCAAGGTTTTTTATAAAGCAATTTGAAGAAAAAAATGTTAGTAAGTAGTTTCCATACAGATTTTAGGGTTGATTAGTTTCTAGTTCAT
>NW_009205821.1:0-3393 GCF_000690835.1 Fulmarus glacialis | reverse complement strand
GGTTTTGCTGGGTCCCCTCCTTACTTCACCAGGTATCGAGAAATCTATCATTTCATGGTCGCTAAGCCCAAGCCGGCCTCCGACCACCACACCTCCCACCCACCACTCCTTCTCTGTTTGTGAACAGCAGGTCAAACGAGGCACCTCCCCTGGTAGGCTCGCTTACCAGCTGCATCAGGAAGTTATCTTCCACACACTCCAGGAACCTCCTCAATTGTTTCCTCTCTGCCGTGTTGTATTTCCAGCAGACATCCAGAAAGTTGAAGTCCCTCACGAGAACAAGGGCTCGCGACTGTGAGACTTCTGCCAGCCTCTGGCAGAATATTTCGTCTGCCTCCTCACCCTGGTTAGGTGGTCTATAACAGACTCCCAGCAGGATATCTGCCTTGTTGGCCTTCCCCCTCATCCTTACCCACAAGCGCTCGACCTCATCATCACTACCATTGAGCTCTAGACAGTCAAAGCACTCCCTAACATACTGGGCTACCCCCTGCCTCTCCTTCCTCGCCTGTCCCTTCTGAAGAGCTTATAGCCATCCATTGCAGCACTCCAATTGTGAGACTCATCGCACCATGTTTCCGGGATAGCAATAAGGATCACTTTGTCCATCTCATGGGCTGATGAACGCTAAAGTGATCTGGATCTGTAGGAGGAGGAGGATGTCTGTTTTGCAGTTTGGCTTCCATCCAGTGAAAAGATTTAAGACAGTACTCTGCATTCCCTAGGTCATTGGCTGGATCTGCCACACACTGAACTTTCAGCTGTTCACTGCAGATACCTGTGGAACTGACTTGAGCCATGAGTGTCCCTGCTCTCCAGGCCATCAGGAATTCTCCTTTGCTTGTGTTTGCATCCTTTGAGGGAGCACTGGTGGTTTTGAACCCTTCTCCATGGGTTTATTGGCTCACAGACTGCTATTGGAGGATACTTGATTACTGAAAGGATAGGAGAAGAACTCTGCTTTGGGAGACATACAGAGAGGGATGAGCTGTCCTTTGTGCCTCACAGTTAAGTGATAATTTTTGCTGAAGTTTTTCTTTTTTGTTTGTGGGTAGCATAGTCAGCAGCCTCATGTCATGCCTTTTTTACAGGCCAGTAATTCTAATCCAGTCACCTACAGGTGTCCTGTTCACCCTTATGGGGCATGTTATATTAATTTATCTGTATAATTCTTGGAAGCAGTCTAATAAGAATGATAGCAGATGATCATTGCCATGGGCATTTCCAGGAAGTTTTTAAAATAATTGTAAGATCTGTACCTCTAAAACGTTCCTGAAAATATTTGTTTCAGTGACCGTAGAGTCTCTGGCACCACAAGCCCATCTGAGCACTCCCAGCCCAGTCAGAGATAAAGATCCTGCTTTATGATGTCCCCAGTGGCTAGAATTGTTTGTGCCATTTTGTGGTTGTACTGTTATGATCATGTGCTGTAGTTGTTCCCACCACTTTTTGGAGGTCAGCAGTCCAGATCAGGTTTCCTAACAAACATTTTTGTTTCTTTACACGTATGTCCAGTGATTCATTGTCTTGGGATATTTGTAGACGGTGAGGTCCTGACATGTTTCTGGGGCAGATGGGCAGTGCCATCTTTCTACTAAGGACAACACAGCAGACATAAAGAATTATGTGGGCTTGAGGGTTTCCTTTTACATGATTCTAAGAGAAGGTCAAGGAAATTTATGTATCAGCTTGGAATCGTGGATTTTGTTGAAATTCAGAGAGGAACATAGTTTTCTTCAGTCTTACAATCTAGCTTTATATGAAAAATAAAAATTCAGGAACAGAAACACAACTTCTGTTGTGCAGTATTTCCTAGTTCATTTCGCTAGGTGCAGAAAATTCTCAGCCTCGCGATGTCTCAAATTTGGGTTCAGGAGCCTCTGCTGAAACCCACAGTCCTAGCACAGTTACCTAGATGAAAAGACCTCTGCGTGCACTGACAGTAAAAGCTGCAAGCAGGAGACACAGATTTCATGGCAATAGTAGTAGCCTGTGTTCTGCAAGATTGGGTATTGCTACTGAGGAAGGTCAGGAGTGCTCAATGCATGTCCGAGTGTGCGGACTAGTCTGCAAGTGCACGTGAGTCAAACAGCATTATTGTTTGAGCGTATTGCCTGTTGTGGTCCCTGCATGCCGTCTCCTTTCAGTACAGATTAAAGGCTGGGGTCTTATTTACTCTCCAGTAGAGTGCATGGCTGAGCTGGTGCACACAACAGCTTCTTAGTTTCTCTTTGAGCTTGAACACAGAAGAATAGAGATTCATGGCTCCCCACCCCCTGCCAGAGTAAATTGACCTCTCAGAGGCATCTCTTCACCTAGTGGTGTGAGGATAATGCAGGGCTGTGTACAGAAAGAAAAGAGCAGGCTTTCTGATGGGACAGGGCCCGGGGCTTTTCTTTTGGGGGGCATTCAAGTGTGTTAGGCTAAAATAGAAAACAGGTGAAAGAGGCTTACTCCCTGTCATGTGACTTTGGGCTAAGTCTCCCTTGCAGCATAGCTGCTTGATCTTAAACCTTAGAGAGTGAATTTTTCTCATGTTTCTTACAATTGCTTTTGGTGATCAGGTCTCTCACACACCACCAAGCTCTTTCTGTGACGGTTCCCAGAAAGGAGGCAAAAGTGCTGACGCTAGAGAGGCTCCCGGTGGGGTCCTGTACCTCAAACCCTCACCCTTCTGTCTTTTTTTCATTTTGCACCTAGCTCAGGTTGAGCCTGTAGGTCCTCTGGGCCCCAGACTAGCTCTGTCTCATGGAGCACACGTGGCCCACCTTTTGGATAGCAAACACTGACATCTTCTAATCCTTTTACGTACCTAGCCTGCGTGGCTCCTGATTGCTCACATCTTCTGAGCAATCTAATATCACATGCCTGTTTGTATTTGTATGCATCTGTTTTAGCCATATCTATTCATCCTCTTTGGTACAATATTAGCACACCATTTTTCTTTCACATGCAGACATAACTCATTGCATAGGCAACAATGAGCAAAGGCTCCCTGTGAAGGCCTGTACACTGTGATATAAGCGATATTCTTATCACTCCATCAAATTAAAAGGAAGATTAAGGCCAAGCTTCAGGAAATCACTCGAGCAGGTTGACTGATTGAAATGGGATTTCATCCATGTGCTACAGTAATTTCCTACATACCAGTGTAAATCACTGCTCTAAGCAAGGATAACTGAAGATCGATGGGGGGTGGTGCATATAATGGAGTGATGTGAGCAGCTATTCAGTAGCTCACTCTTGAAATGCGTGAGACTGTAAGCTTTTAAACTGGCATGAGGAAAATTATTTTAACGCTATATATTGCCCTATAGATTGCTTATCTTTATGTCTTGTCCCTTTCCTCCTGAAGGACTTTGGCGGCAACATTGCCACCAAGGATGAGGAAAA
>NW_009205820.1:0-13339 GCF_000690835.1 Fulmarus glacialis | reverse complement strand
AATAATTATTATTTATTATTATTACTGGAGCCACGTCTACGCGTGTGCATCCTCCTGCATCCTGGGTCTCTGCTCTGGGTGAGCAGTAGCATGTTATCCACGTGCTTCTGCAACCCGCCAGCCCCACTGCCCTGCACAACAGCGAGCTGGCTGCATCACCACCAGCAGGATCCACAGTCCTCAGCAGCCCAGAGACGAAATCTCCATCCCGTGATCTCCACGCTATTTGAGCACAAAGAAGCCTGTGTCTGCTGCCCGGTCCCATAGAAACCAAGCACTTGTACCTTTCCTTGGATACCAAGGCCTCAAGTTAGAGGCTGACAGCAGAAGTGGGTAGAAGACGAAGCATTGCAATTTTTCAGCTTTTCTAATGGCATCCTCCAGCTTTGCGGGGGCTGTTGGGCAAACAAGAAGCAAGCAGTTTAATGGCTGTATTTCAGCTGGCATGAGCACTGCGAAGCCTGTGTCGGGGGCCAGTTTCTCTGCTGAGCTGAGATTTGCTTGGCACAGCGGCGCGATGGGGCCCGAGGGAGCCCACGGCTGATCTCTGATCCTCCAGCTGGGTCCCAGCCAGACCCTGCAGAGCCGACGGCCCCCCCTGGCGTGGGGGGAGCACGGCCGAGCGGGGCACCCCGGCCAAGCTTCATCTTAACGCCGGCTCAGCTGATCAAGGCAATGGAGCAGGAAGAAAAGCAGTGGGAAACTGAGGATCCTCATCACCGAGGGGAAAATCCCTTCCCGAGGACCGTATCCAAACACCCGGGTGGCACCGGAGAGCACAAAGGCATCATGCACATCACGAAGGGACTCTGGCCCTCAGTTTGCAGAGGGGGTAAGAGCAGGGAAGTTTTTCTTTAAAAAAAAGACAAACCCTGCCCTTTTAGGCAGCTTCCCACGGAAATGGGATGCTCGCAGTGATACATGCATGAAGACACCCTTTCTCCAGCACCTTTATGTCCCCTTTGCCCATGTGAGCTGAAAGAGGTCTCAAGCACAGCGACAGCCCCGCGCTTTTCATCAAAGCAGGCAGCTGGGTGGAGGAAAAAAACCTGTCTGTGCCTCTTACATGTTTTCCACGAAGGGGAAATTGAATCTCAAAGCTCAGGGGATGCAGATGGGGGAGAGACCCATCCCACAGGCAAAACACCCCTCGGGGCCTGCCGTGAGCTGCAGGCAGCAGGGAGCGAGTCTTGCCTCGTTCTTGCACTCGCAGGAAACACCATCGGTAGGAAAATGTCAAAGCCTTTGGTGCCTTGTGAAATAAATCGCACCAACCCCTGAACACACACATGCCTCACACATACAGGGAACTGTTCTCCACAGAAATGCATGGTCACGACATCATTTTGGGATTTAAAAAGGGGGGGGGACCAAACTTGTCATTTTTTGCTACTGTCAGTGTTCACTTTTTTAGCCCTTTTTAACACTTGCTTTCTCTTCTTGTGTGGGCTCAGAGTCAGATTTCAGCACTTTTAGACCTCTGGTAGCTTCAGCCTATGTCTCTTTATAGGGATGTCCTACAGAGTGGATCTCAGGTGGCTTGGAGATGCTCTGCATGTCGCAGGCACTACTTAGGGCTGGGCCAGATTTTCTGCACCAGGCAGAGAGTCAGGTACATTGGGAAATTTGTGCTTTCCGTTTCCTCTCTGTACCCCAGATTAACTCCCTTCCTCCTTTACAGGACTCTCCTTGCTGAGGCAGAAGAAAACCGAGTAACAGCTTCAAGAAAAATACTAAAAAGGCCCCTATAGGGCTGCCAAAATGGGTATAGTTGAACATCATGCTTGACTTCATCTTCAGGGTCCTCTTGCCATGGCATTTAGGAGAAATGAGGAAAATCCTTTGGCAAACCCGGCTGGGCAAAAGTCGAATTGGGAAAAAAACAGCTGTATCATCTCGCGACTAACATCTTTTTTGTGGGGTCTCTATGTATACATATGTAGGTATGTATATATAGGTATATATATGTCATGTCATGTTCCAGTCTGTTAGGCAGGTCAGATTTCTTCACATGAGTAATTTGCACGGTTTTTCTTCACAGAAAATATTGTGCTGAAGGACAAGGAAAAAATTTACCTTTTCGTAGGGAAAAATTAATCTTGGATGTGGAGAATTTGCTGAAATATTCCCTAATGCTCCCAGATGAATTTTTGTATTTGTTTGTTGTTTTGCAAGACCCTAGCAATGGTCCTTTTGTGCTCTGTGTTCAGAAGGGTTAGGCTTCACAAATAGCATGGTTTAATGCACAATCTTTAACAAATTTGTTCAGGATTTATACTGGCACCAGAATCTAACCCACAGCAGCTATATGCAAATATACTCACAAAAAGTGACCTGCTTCCCCCAATGCCCAGGTAATGAAGAAATAAGGACTTATGCCACCAGAAACCCCCCCTTGGAGCACATCTTCGGAGATGTTCAGTCAAGGAGCTGCTCCGGCACAGCCTCCAGAAGGAAGCCTGATCATTAAAATATGACATTTCTGTGCCATGTGATGAATGATGATTGAGCTGGCAGCTCTCATCAAGACAGAGGACTCATCCCTCCAGAGCACTGATGTTAAGGGAAACAATCCCTTTGATTTAGAGTTTGGACCGGGCCTCAAACGCAGGGACCAAGGGCAAGTGTTTGGTTTCCAGGGATCCCTAGGCTCTGTCACAGTACGTCCTCAAAATCCTTCCACAAAGGCATGTCATGGCTTAACTCCTTTGGGTGCCCTGCTTCAGGAGCAGGTATGTTCCAGTCAATCACAAGTCCTACATATCTAGCAGCATCAAGTTCAAAGTCTGAGAACTACAAACACTGTCCCTTTGCACCTGAACCAAGACTCTTCTTGAAGGTGGGCATTGCAGGGCCAGCGCAAAATCTGTATGTGCCTCACACTAGGCCTGATGTATCCAGAAGGGTAGCGGTTTGATACAGATCCCAGCTAGGAAACACAATCATTCCCCAAGCCCAGATTGGCTGGGAGATGAGGACAAGTTTATCCTTCACAAAGGAAGAAGTTGAAGCACCGTTGTGTCAATGTTTCCCTTCAATAGCAGAGCTGGGTCTCCTACAACTGATGAGTACGAAACCAGGGTGGGATAGGTTTCGCCTAGCTAAAGACATCTGTGATGATGTTGTCTTTCTGAACACCTCACATGGGACTCCCACTAGAGACAATGGGGAAATGGGTCTCTGCAAACAGCATCTCACTTTCTTCTGCCTTGGTATCTATTTTAGATAAGAAGAGTCACACCCTGGGCCAGACCTCCACATAAAGAGAGCTGAGGAGACCAACTCCAATGCAGAGCTTGTACCTACCTTATAGGTGACTACGTCTGGACATCCCACCCCAAGCCCAGGCTGTGCAGGTTCAGGCTCTGAACTCTGGAGGTCCCTGTCTTATTTTGGAGGCCACCAAGATTCACCACCAAAATGAAGAACCAGTTGATTCTCTGTTTGTGTTTCACCACACCTAGGGCCCACCAAATTTGCTTTCATCCCGGCAATTCTTCTTCATGAACCTGCATACTGCACAGTGCCAGCAAGCAGCCAACACATCAAACAGCGTTGAACTGCCACTAGACGCTCTAGATGCTGAGATGCTATAACCAGCCCTTGTCTCAAGTTCTACACAGGACTGTTACATTTACCCAAAGAGGAAGACACATAAAAGCTCTTATAAGAGGGAAGGGAAAATCCAGCTGTAATAATTCCGGCGTGCCTGCAAAAAAAACCAAAACTGATGCAACCAGATTATTTAAGACACTCTTAACCAGTTATTTGACTTCTGCTTCGCTTCCATTGCAGCTGGAGGTGCCAGATCCCATCACATTTGACAGCATGCAGAGTAGGTCTGCGCTGTCCAAGGAAATCTCTTTATTGTCAATATATTGTAGACACCCTTGGAGATTGCTGGGGTGCTTAACTCGGCCAAAGAGTGATATATTTAAGAGTTCTGCATTTTCTAAATTGCAGGGCAACAGAAAAAAAATGCCCGTAGCCACCACGGCTCTCGGTTACTTTGAAACGGAAAGCTTTCCCCCTTTGCACAATCTCCCAAGTGTGGCATGTGGCCTAATTATATAATTACACAATAGATCTGAATTGCTTCAAAGGAGCTGTTGTGTTCCAGCAGGTACATAATAAGTTTATAGTATCAACTAATTACACTGTTATATAAGGGCCCAGAATGACTTTTAAAACCAACAGACAGATCTTCCAGGCTATCAAACACATATTGTTTTGTCTGAGGATTTTTTTTTAATGCCTTATTATGAAGGTAACCTGTGCTTTCTCCAGCCTTTCTAGAGGGGATATAAATGTTAATGCTATGCAGAAAATGCTGGGCTTAATAATGAATTGGTGCACATCATCTCTACTGACTTCAGTGGATCATTTTAGATGCCAGCAAAATCCAAATAAGGCACATAAGTCAATGGCTCAGAGTCCATGTTAACTAAGACTGTGGGGACACAATCAAATGGGAATTACCATGGTTTAAGCACCTACTGCCGACTATTGTCCATGTTGTGTCATGCTGGCTTGAGCTCACATGTTCAATCTCACTAGTGGGCACGATGTAGGAGCACACAGTGACGGGGTCCGATAAAGGGGGCATTTGGTCTTTCACAGCAGCTCAGTCATATCCAGTTATGCCTTTACCCCCTCTACTCATAAAAGACAAGCCTCACCCAGTGCTGACCCTTGCTGCTAACCTCTCTCATGGGTGAGTCTCTTGAGGGCTCTGGGTCTCACAGTCAAGAAAAAATAAATTTCCATTTACAATACAGCATCAGGGCCAGGCTCCCTCAAAATATGGGCACCACTTCATCATGTCACCTCAAGGAGGAAGGCCAGGGTGGAGCAGAGAATCACGCAGAAGGCCCTGGGAAGAGGCACAGTACTAGAGGAGATGAGGGACAGCCTCCCTAACAAATTCCTGCCTGGCTATCCACATCTCGAAAGTGCCCTATCCAGCAGGTACCTAGGCATTATGCTCAAAGGAGCCCACTAGAAGTCCTTCCCGAGCCTGTGCTCCTTTCCTCTCCTGTGATCTGACCCTCTAAATGCACATCCATCATATAACCCAAGACAACCTCCCATTAGCCCTTACCCCTCAACACCCCGTGGGGGACTTGCCCGCTACAGCAGGGGAAAGTTGAGCTGTCTGTCTTGGTAGTAAAGGAAGGTGAAATCAGGAATCACCCCATCAACCTCCTCAAAGCTGCTGTGATGCGAAGCCAGCACGATGGGGAAGACCCCCTAACCCAGAGCATGTAACACGTGTGTGCATTGCGTTATCATCTATTCACCCTTCAGAGAGCAGCTGGGATTCCCCAGCTGCGACAGGACGTCCGTGGAGCTATAACTTTGTAAACTCAGCTCAGCCTTTCAGGAAGAGATTTCTAATTTTATCCAAGCCATTCATCCACCCTTAATTTGCAATGAAAAAAAAAAGAAGCTGTTGCAGGGTTATTATTAACTATTGGCCAAGACAGAATGAACTCCAGGCTTGGCTGACTCCCTCTTTGGTAGACAGCAAGTGCACAAACAGCAGACACGTTGCTTTTTGCTTCCCAAGCATTTCTGCTCCTGAGTGAGGATGTTTGGTAGCCAAAGCAGCAGGACAACCTTTATTTTACAGGTGTAGCTGCGTTTTCCAGGCTCCACCCCAGCCAACTGGGCTTGGAGACCTTTGGCCAGCCTGCAAGGCTTAGCTTTGCTCCCCCTCCACCTGCTCATAACCGCAGCACCTCTCAGTGTCAAGCCATTGCTCTGCTAAAATGAGTGGGAAAAGTCCCCAGTGACCTCTCTTAGGCTCTGAGATCAGATCTGAGACACAAGGAAGAGTGTTTCATCATCAGCGGGAGAAGTTGGTGCGTCTCCACTCCCTTCAGCAGAGCGGTCCCTCTGACCACTCGCTGAGGACGCAATTACTTGCAGTACAAACCACCCCATCAATTACTTGAGATGATGGTACGAGGCCTTGGTACAAGGCCAAGGAAGCAGTGTGTTAGTCTGCCCCAGCACTGGTTCCTAGGGCAGGGATGTAAAATGCCCTAAGCTGGAGACCAGAGCCAGCCAGGAGAAGAGGGCATCCAGCTATACCCTTGCACCAGCTATGTCGTGCCTGTCAATCAGTCTGCCTATGATGTGTTTGCAAGAGGTGATTAATGACAAGTCTTCAGCTATGAGAAATCTTTTTAATACAACAGGTAAAGTAACAAACAATAGAAGAAAGAAACGGCAAGAAATCCACATCCTTATTAGTTGGGCTGGTAGCCCACAGATTCAAACAACCACTCTTAACCAGAGATGTTGCTAAGGTTGTTACCTTTTCCCTAAAGTCTCCTAAAAAAGCAGTTACTCTTATGCCTGTCATTGCAGGATTTGCCACTTGCTTCATACTGCTTTCCCCAAATTCACTCTGGGAAAAATGTTTTTACCAACCCAGCAGGTATCCCAATGCTCCACCTGCTTTTTCTTCCATCGAGAGAGGATCCACCCAGCACCAAACAGCCCTTCCCCATAGCCGTAAATCAGTTTGCACCCAGACAGCTGCCAAAGAACCTCATCCCAGAATTTCCTACCAATCCCCCACCAAATGAGAGGGGAGAGGGGAGACAAACCAGCTCCCAGAAAAATATATCCTGGACTTGTGAGTGTGTAAAGCTGTAAGGCATGGGGACTTCCATGGTAACTCTGTGTATAAACAGGACCAAACAGCTTGAAGTAGCTGCTTTCCTTGCAAGGCCGATGAACAAAGTATCTCTGTAGCTTGGCCAACACAGCAAGCTCCAGCCAAATGTAAATAGCCTGCAGGGCTTTTTGGCACTTTGCACTCTATTTTGCATACAGCTGGTAATGTTTTAAAGGCCAGGCCCAGCCAAGGGTAATGCTTCCAAGAACAGAGCAGGAAACACTTTGTGTACAGAAAAGGGTCTCAGGAGAAATCAGTGAAATCTTAAGACCTTTTGTGTTTCTTTCTCCCTCCCCAAATCAGCGCGTTTAATTTTTACACTAAAAATTTCCAGAGCTCCAGGTAGGTTGCCTAGATGCGACTGCTGCGTTTTGCGCTCCGAGCGCTCGGTAAGAAAGGCATTAGCTCGGATCCTGCAAATACATAAACACTTGCTGTGTGTAGGCAAGTCCTGCTGAGCGCATCCGTGATGTCTTTCAGGGAAGAATTTGCTGCAGCCAGCTGGTGTGAGTGCAAAGCGTGAGAGATGGCATCAAGGGAAGATCAAGATTGTATCAAAGCATCTAGTGACACCCTTTAAATCTTCCACGGTACCAACACTAAGGAAATACTACAATATTTCCAATTGTCTGGATACCATTCAACATTTTGGGAGACATTAGCAGGACTTAGGGCTTAGGATGGGTTGTTGGGACGGTGGAAGGCAGTCTCTATCTTGAATGCTACTAAACCTCTGCTCTCCAGGGGCTTGCCCTTGCTTGTCTCCAGGGGCTTGTCCCCTTGTCCAGTGGCTTGTGGGATGGGATTTCCCTCTTGAGAGGAGGCTGAGGAACTGGGACTCCACAATTTTGTTCAGCTTATCACCTTAGCACCACCATGTAGGGTATGAAAAGGACAAATTTGGCTCTTTTGCAGCCTCTCCCACTCCTGGCTTCTGGAGTAGAGGGCTGGGGAGGAGAGGCAGATGGATCAGGCAGAGCAGACCCACACTAAGCATGTGAGGCTGAAACAGGCAGTCACCTAGGATTAATATTGCGGTAGAAATTTTGTTATCCTTTGCTATCATGTGTTTAAAATCACGGTGTACCAGCACGGGCATTTTGCCCACCTGACCCTCTCCTTTCAACCTCATTGTGTTTGAACGTGTTTGGACGTCAGGACCATTGTGTCCTAGAGGGAGACTGTCCTTCTGTTAGCTGTCCCAGCCACTTGATTATTCAGGGTTGAAAGATGGGCGCTGGCTGAGTTAGCAGCAGCCGTCGAAGCTGGCAGCAAAAGGGAATATGTGTCAATAACTCAGAAAAGGGAAGCAGAGACAACTTGGAGAGGAGTTATCGTTACATCCTCATGAAGTGAAATAGAAGGCTCTGTTTATCATAATTTAGTGCCCTCTACTTTGGCTCTTACAGATGTCTGTCCTTCCACAGGTAATTCATATGTGCAAAACAAAATCACTGCCCTCCAGACAGGGCTGGAGCACAATGGAAGGATCACGCTGCAGAGCAGCCCCCGGGGACAGATGGGGGACTGTGTGCTGCTGTCAGATGTTACAAAGGACTACGCTTTCATGTCTTTGTATTGTGGCTGCACACCATGGGCCGGCCAGGGAACAGAAAAATGGGGAAAAAGCAGAGTTGGGATCTATAATGAAAACCATGCATTTGACCTCTCTGGCTGGGGACGCGGTCTAAATCTTATTGTTGGCTTTAAAGACGTCAGAATCAGGTCCTCTCCACTCAGGGCTTAATCCCCTTCCCTCTGAGCAGCTTTGCCATGGGATGGACCTTCCATGTGATGCAGAAACTCTGGTGTTGTCAGATACCAAGGAACCAAACCGTCCTTGGCCACGGGGACATGATGATATGCAAACATGCAGTTGTCCAGTCTGCAAGTTGCAACAAAATTGGCTTTATACCCACTTCTTTCCAGCCTTGTTTCCAAGGCTTCTGGACCTTCCACATGGACACCTTTCCGCCTCACCCCAAACCTTCTCCTTTCTTTTCCAGGCCAGAACAAATTCCCACTCCTCCTCTTACTTTCTGCGGGGGTTATGCAGCCTAAATTGAGATTAGCACTCACAGGAAGAGCCCCATCTCTAAAATGCTCCTACCCCTTTCCTTCATAGAGATGGAGCAAGAGAGAGAGGTGGCAGCACAGATCTCAAGAGGACATCCTGGAAGAAGGGAAAGAAAACACCTTCTTATCACAAATATCAAAATGTCTTTCTCCAGTCCCAACAAGTGATTGGCACACATGCAAACGTGTCTACATATGTTCTTGTACTGAATAACTTTTCAACCTGTTAGCCAGATGCAGGGGAGGATTCCTCATAGACAGCTACAGTACATCAACAAAGGCAGAGGAGAAATTAATTTCCTGGAATCAATTTGTCCTTAATAATTTTGCAACCCAAAGGAGTTGATTTCTACAGTCAAACATGGTTGCTGGCAAGCCCAAGGAGTGTGAGAAGAGGTGACAGGTTTATTCAAGGAAAATGGGAGCTCCTAATACAGGCAATTAAAAAAAAAATCAATCAGGAGATATTAATCCACAGGGAAGCTGGAGACAGTGGTGCTCATAAAACTGCCGCCTGTCAATACTTACCTTCTTGTCATACATGAAAACTCAAATTGTAGCATTGCAGCTGTGATGGGGGGAAAAGTGGAACCTCTCAGACATGCAACCTTGAATCAAGGAACAAGTCCCTTGCTTACCAGAGCAGGTACCTATGGGCTGCACCAGTTATGGTTCAAGAACTCACCAGTCTGCTGAGCAGGTTGTCCCCCAAACTGCTGAGAGAGGTTGGCTCAACCCCACCGAGGGCCTGCAGAGATGCTTGGCTTGAACCTGGAGGAAGCCAACATGTAGGTAGGGTTGGCCCTCGCTGATGCCAAAAAGGACTTTAGCCTGGACATCTCTATCTGGGAGCTGGAGTGGAGTCACTGCTCCCCAGCATGAGCTGCAATATCAGAATCTGATCCTTTGCTAGTCTGGGGGAATGGAGGCGGGATGGCCTTGCAAGACAAACAAGCACAAACGGCTAACAAAGCAAGATAAATATGGGACATAAATATGTGATGGTGCAGGAGGTGGTACCATAAACTTATTTTATTGCCACTTGTCTGCAAAGGCCAACGTAACTCACTCCCTTCGCCTCGCTCTGTCATTCATGAATAAAGAGATTGCCCAAACACATGCCAATAAAAACCGCCTCACGCCCTGCACCAAGATGTGCAAATGCTATCCTGGGTAAGGAAATAAAGGAACAGAGATTTTAATAATGATCGATCCTCTGCTCTCCATATCCTGAATATCTGATGTAGTGTTTACTGATTACCAGGACAGTCTGATCTTTCATGTAAGTTCCTACACAGCTGCTCTCTGACTTAGCCCCTATTTTAAAAGGTCTTCAGGAGCTTCTTCAGGAGTGATATGAGTACAGCTGAACCCAGCCCCTGCAGGCAGAGGTCCATGGTGTTTCATAAGCAGCTCACAGCAAGTGAGCAGGTCTGTGAAAATGCAGTCAGCACAATGCCATTACCCAAACAAGCATCCTCTCTGCAGGGTTAATGTGGTTTTTGACTTGTTTTGGCTTGCAGCAAGCCGTGCAGGCATACTTGCAGAGGCACGCTGTGCCCGGAGGTGCTAACCAGGGCTTGACCCATGCCTCCAGCCGGAGCAGGGAATCTGCCTCGTGGTTTTAGAGATGCATATTGAATAGCTAGCGCCTAGTGCCTCGGGTGCTGGCAGATGAGAAGTTAATACTTACTGCCCTTTTGCTGAACATCAGCTTCTTCTCACCTGCTCCAGAGGACCGTGGGTTTGAGTGGTGTTGCCCTCCCTCCCTGCCCTCGCCAACCACATCCACTCCAGTCCCTGCGTGAGCCAACATCCACCAGGAAAAATGACAGGGGAGGCATGTGTGGGACTGACCGTGCCAGAGCCAGAGGGGAGAGAGCTGGATCAGCCTTGTGGATATGCAAAGCCACAGAGAGAGATTTCTGCTGCCTGCGGCAGGGCTGCGCTCCCCGGTCCATCGCTCCGGCACACGGATGTGCGGGCATGCCAGAGCCCACATCAACGCAGCCTCTGCCTCCTGAGGGATAAGCCACTTCAGAGACGAGATGTCTTTTCCCCTGCGCTCGCAGCCCGAGCCTTGCCAAGCAGCCCTTGCAGGAGGCAGAGCTGGGGTCATGCACTCCCTGCCTCCCCCTCTCTGTCAAAGGGCAGAGCGACAAAAAGACAGTGAAATGGAGAACGTGGGTCAGCAAAGAGAGCCAGAGCCTTTTTCCAGAGCCCACAAGGGCAATTTGCTGCAGCCCCATGCACAGGACATCGATGGGCAGTAGGGTGTGTGCTGGGTGATGCACAGGCAGAGAGCTGGTCCCCAGGGCTAATCCTCTTTCCTCCTGTTACAGACCAGCACTTCTGTGTCATCACGGTCACAGGGAAAAAGGAAAGCAGACGGTTCTTATTGCCTTTCCATTACTGGGTGAGACAGCAACGTTGCACGGGCTGCTCCATCTGGGCTGAGAGCTGGAAGCTGTAAATCAAGGTGTCCAGTGGAAGTCGTAAGAGGATAAAGCATCCACAGTAAAATTTCTCTGACAGGTAGTCACAGCTGAGATATCACTTGATGAATGGCAGCAAAATCCCCAATGCAAGGTGATGGATTCTCCGAGACTGCGAGCAGACTGAACTGTGTCATGGCTGTCAGGGCTTTAGGACATCTGCCATTTCAGCAGGTACATGTGAGGACGTACCCAGCCCAAACCCTACACCATGCTCAGCAAGAGCAGCACAGATAACTTTCTCTTCCACTTGCCTCCAGCTAAGGAGAGCTGACTCTGTCATTAATCCATCAAGAGACATCAGCTTTAGTCTCACCCTGGGCACTTTGCTCTTCTCCACCTCCCGGTCCACGTAGGTAAAACAAAAATGGGTAATTGCCTCATATATCTAGGGTGATTTCTCCAGGGCAGAGCTTACAAACAGTGTCAATCACAATGGGGCCTCAAAATGGTTTAATCTCTCTAGATGCGTGTATAACAAATTACGGTAGAGTGTTAAAAAAGTGAAGATGCAGGGACCATGACATCCACACCAGATGCCAAGACATGGGGCACTCACCTTATGGGATTATGTGCCCTAGAACTGGAGCCAGCCCCAATGCTGAGCTCTGTTGCTTCCCTGTCCCTCAGGATGGGCTGGTCCCCAGGGGTGAGCTCAAGAGATACAGGAGAAAGCTCACGTCCTGATCAAAGTCAAGCACCCCAAGGATTATTTTCAGGATGGTGGGAATGTCCTCCATCTCCTGGGACAATCTCCAGCCAAATCAGGATGTACAGCCACCCTCTAATAAATACTTGTCCTCATTTATGACATGATCATAAATGTTGCAGCAGGAGCTATAACAGAGAAAATAGTACCAGATATGGCTTGGAAAAAAAATCAGCAGGGAAGAACTTTCCATTTCTCTTTGGGTTCCTGGAGATACCAGGAATTTCAAGAGATGAGGTACATCTTTAGCATATCCTGGTACTCTGCATGCTGAGCATCAGTCCTAAGAATTATTTGGGCCATAAGAACTGACGTTGTCATGGGCAGCTTCCCAGAACTAAAGAATTGCATCTCACATCCAAAACCACTTATAGTATCTCAAAAATAAAATACAAATGCCTAAATCCGCTCAACTGGAATAGATATAGGGTTGGTTTTATTTTGTTTGTTTGTTTTCAACCTTGAAATTTTTCAAATAAAATATAAATTGTGGTTTTAGTCAAAGATTTCTAGGGGAATTGTTGGGATTTTGGCAAAGGTTCCTGCTTTTGAGATTTTGTCAGCTCTGTACTGAGTAAGGCTCACTGGTGGTTCTCGCTGGTGAAAGGAAACAATACATCATGGAGTCCATTGCTCATGGCACATAATCTGGTTGGGTATCTCAGCCCACAGAGGGAGAGAAGGAGCAAAATACAACTCTCCAAAAGCTACCATAGCTCCAGACCCATCCAGACCTATGCACCGAATGTGTGACTTTGGATAAGTGACTCTTGTCCTATGCTTACAGGTAGACCCGCTTTTGCAATTGCTGCATTATGGTCCATTTTTTTCCCCTCCAGCTTTATGTGCCACACAGAACTTAATGGCCTGATCCTTAATCCTTCTTCTGGGGAACACCAGTACCTGGCACAGCTTGGACAGAGAGGTCCCACTAGCAGCCTGTTCTCATCTAGGTACAGTACCATGACCCTGACCTAGTCATGTCACTAACATGCCTATGTTGCTCTTACCATAGAATCATAGAATACTTTGGGTTAGAAGAGACCTTTTAAAGGTCACCTAGTCCAACCCCCCTGCAGTGAGCAGGGACATCTCCAACTAGATCAGGTTGCTCAGAGCCCCATCCAACCTGACCTGGAATGTTTCCAGGGATGGGGCATCTGCCACCTCTCTGGGCAACCTGCTCCAGTGTTTCACCACCCTCATTGTAAAAAATTTCTTCCTTATATCTAGTCTAAATCTCCCCTCTTTTAGTTTAAAATCATTCCCCCTTGTCCTGTTGCAAAAGACCCTGCTAAAACGTTTGTTCCCATCTTTCTTATAAGCCCCCACTAAGTACTGAAAGCTCTCCCTGAAGCCTTCTCTTCTCCA
>NW_009205819.1:16702-28312 GCF_000690835.1 Fulmarus glacialis | reverse complement strand
GGATGTGCCCGCCGTCGCCTGGGTGGTGAGTAGCCCTTGGCTTTGTGTCTCCCCTTTCCCCCCCCGCCCCCGCCCCGAAACGGAGCGGACCTGCTGCTTTTTCTCGCCGCTGATCAGCACCAGATTTTCCGCCTCTTTTCCTCTCCCTTCCATTCTCCCCCGGGTGATTGATGGCCGGGAGGATGAGACTATTGCCACGGGCAGAAATCAGTTGCAGATGAGGCGGACTTCGGGGGATCTGCCGTGCAATCGTTAAACTATTTCCACCGCCGCTTTAGCTCAAATAAAAGAATAGGATATGGGGAGCCGCGCTCTATCGGTTGCACATCTGTGGTACAGAGTCCTTCCCATCTATTTCGGGTTTCGAACAAAAGTGCAGAGGAAAGAACGGGAACGTTCAGCGTATCGATTAACCGCAATGCCAGAGGACGTATAGTAGTTCGGGTGTCATAAAGGAAAGAAATTTTCCTGACGGCAGGGCAGTAAACTTTTGTTACTTGAAAAGTTTGCACTGGGGATGAATTTACATCCATGTATCCTGCAAATAGTTTTTGTGCTTACTGGAATATTACAAGGGCTTATATCTGATATAGCTCTACCTGTTTCTTGAGTCGTAACGTAGTATTTCAGTTTGTCTAAGTATTTGCGGCAATTCTTATTTGTTATATACAATAATCTCTGCATTTTATGCACACTGGGGATTTCTCTTTTTCTCTAAGAGATGTTCCGGGGACAGAACATGCTTTAGGTCATTTTCAGGCTGCATTAAAGTTGATCCGGACAATCCCTTATTGCCTACTAACATTTCTCTTACGAGAGCGCCTTTACGAGAAACTTATGCTCTGCTCCGCAATCTAACTTTTACATCTAGGATTAACCCCATCAAATTAAAAATTCAGCCTGTGTGAAGTGTTTGTGGAGTCGGGGCGCCACAGCTTTGCCATGCGGGTTTTTTTGGGTTGCTGAAACGAGTGGGAAAGATCCCAGTGATACGGCGAGGCCCAGATTTTCCCTTGTATTTTTAGCCTAAGAACTTAATGTCCTCTCTGCAATGTCCAACCAGCCAAAAATCGGCTGTATACAATGGGCACTTTTGCTTTTCGAAGGCAGTCTCCCATCTCGAAAAAGGCAGTTCGCCTCAAATTTGCAAACCGCATGATGGGAAATGGAATTTGCCTTCAGTATAAAAATCCCAAGTGTTTGCAAACAGCCCTGAGAAGAATCTGGGCTCTTGGCTTGACCTCTCTGCGCTAAATTCCAGCTTGGGGAGTTTGCGGTCTTGCAAAGAGGGCGAATGAGCAAAGTCTTCCTGAGAGCCCGGTCGTCTCCCCGGAGTGAGAAAAGCAGTCAAGCTGGAGGGAGTTTTGGGTGCCCGGGAAGTGCAGGATTGGGCCCCAAGCCAAACTGCTTTTAAAGTGTCCGTGAAGACCTGCCCATATTGCAGTAACTTTGCTTGCGGTGTGTGTTGGCAGTGCCGAGGTCGTGTTAAGCTGGTATAGTCGTGGGAAACCTGCCCGAGAAGCAGAGTAAACTCCTGGGCAGTTATTCCTCCCCGAGCTCTGTGCTGTTCCCATTAAAATGTTAGCAATACCTCTGCTGCCTCCTGTATTGTGGCTGCGGCAGTTTGTTGTGGGGCAGGCAGAGCTGGGGACTTGCTCCGTCCAAGGGCCTTGCTCCTGATCTTTTATTTTTAAATCTGCTGGCAGAAAACACGTCCTCTGTAGTCGCCCAGGCTTGGAGATCCCCTGCGATAAAGCAAGGACCAGAGTGCCAGCAGGTCCAGCACGGCTTAGGGCAAAGACACTTCTCAGCTGCTCAAATCAGACTTAAAAACCTGAGCGGCTGATAAAATCATCCTTTTGGCGGAGGACTGGAGAGGGAATGAGGGGTGGTCTGTCCTCCGCGCCTCCCGTTAGCACTGGCAGGAGCTGTGCTTGCCGTTTCCCAGACCTTTGTTTCTCGCACAGCGCTGTTTAGGGAGGGAGCGGCACGGGGCGGTGGGGGCCAGGGCTTTCCTGGGTGTAAATTAGGTCCGATGGTGGGAACGGAGCAACCCAACACTCCTTTCTACCAGTTGTGGAGCTGGGCTGGGCTGCTACCCCCATGCCAGCCAAGATTTCAATCCTTTGGAGTTGAGCTTTGGAAATGGCGTCAGGATCGGGCCCTCGCTTTGGTCACTGTCTCAGATGTGGCTTAAGCCTGCTTCTTCTCTGATACAGACCTCAGACGGCTTGTCCAGAGAGGGGAAAAGACCGGCATTCCGTTCACGGTTTGATTTTATTGTGGTTGCTGGGCCCAATCCTGCAGTTTTAGGAGAGACTGTCTAAATGTCAAGTGTGAGGTCAGCCCCCAGCACGTCTGGTAGCAATTGAAAATACCAACTGGGCTGCAAGCTGTTACGCTACCCCCGAAAGCCTCTGGCCCTGCACTGCCACGTGTTTTTATGCTTCGGTATTGGAGATACTGCAGTCAGTGCCGTGCGTAAATGACACAGACATTGGGTTTTATGTCGTCAAAACTGAGAAGGCTGGTGCAGTGTAAAGCAGAGATTAAAAGAGGGCAAAACAGCACTCAAATTGACTGGATTTCTGGTATTGTGACCAGGATATGGCCTAAACGGGTGTAAAGGGAGAGGGGAACGGCAGGAAGGATCCTGAACCGTCACTGAAAGATCCACAGCTTCAGCCGCAAACCCCTTTCTCCTTCCCTCTTTCCCCCTCTTGCTCCAGCAGCTGGGAACCTGATCCTGCAAGCGCAACCCCGCTGCGTAGGACAGGGCTTGATTTTTTATGCAAGTTTGGTAATGAATGACCGAGTGAGCCGAGAGCCAGCGTGGTTGGCATTCGAGACAACTCCCATCCCTGACTGCAGGATGGCCTTACGCAGCGTGTGTGCTAAATTAAAAAAATAATAATCCTGGTGGCCACTATGTACTAGAACTGGTTTTATCTGGTTCCAGTTATGCTTGTTTTGAGTAAGACAAGCGGTGCCAGATTCTGATCTCATTTGCACCAGTGGAGTCATTCGGAGGAGCCGGTCCCAGTTTACCTCACACTAAGTGAAAGCAGAACTGGGCCTGCTGGGAGAAGCGCTCCCAGGGGAAATCGCTGGTGCCTGCGTGCAAATCAAACACGGGTAAAAGTGAACGACTCTTGGGACCCTTCCCGGAGGCGGTGCGGGTTTTACCGCCGGCCCCGTGAAAGCTGTTTTCACCGAAAAAGGAGGGGAGAGGCTGTAGCTTCAGTTGCAAGGGGAAACGGTGTGACTGTGCGCTCCGGAGCGAGCCAGGTGCTTTGGGGAGATGCCGTCGGCAAGTGATAGTGGTCAGGCTCTCGATTAGTGATGCTGTGGTGGAGCAAAAGACGGCCCCTTTCCACACTGGGTGGGAAACTGCTGCTTGCAGGGGCCAGGGACAGCTTTCGAGAGAGAAGCCCAGCTGGAGGGCAGCAGTCACTGTTATTGCGTGGGATTTTCAAAGGGTTTTGGATCCACGGTCCACGTTTGGACACCTGTGGTCCTCCTGCGTGGCCAAAGCTCCAGCCGATACCCCCAGCCCCAGGCTGACGGTGCTGCCCGCGGCGGGTGGCTCTGCCTGCTTGCTCTGCAGCAGCGAGCGCGTGGGACGGCTGTGTGGGAAACACCAGCTCCGGGGGAAACGCGGGAGGGAGTCGAGCCTCTTTCAGGTCCAGACATGCGAGCAAGGCCTCTGGCTGAAACGCTGCTAACAGCTGTGTTTGAAAGTGCCTATTTCTCATATTATCTGCAATGCGCTCAGATATGACCTACCGCCGGGGACTGTTCTAGCCAAAGCATACGGCAGACTAGTCCTTCCTTGCGCAGGGTCTCAGACAGAGCCCGTACGCGCTCTCTTTCCCCAGTTCGCTGAGGCACCCCAGTTCCACTTCTCCCCAAAACTGCCAGCTGCTGGAGCTAGTACCAGGCTTGTTTTCCAGGTCCCCAACACAGCTGATCCTTGCTCCCATCCCGCTTTCCCCGCTGCTTTTAGAGCCCTACATTTTGAGCAGGTGCTTGAAGAAGAGAGGGAGTGGAGGGCAGTGTGGGGCCAGGATATATTCCTTTGCTTTAGGCTGATGCATATTCCTGGCCATGGTTTTTCTTAATGCTGAAGAAATTGAGCAATTGAAATAAATTACCAGAAACTGTTTATATTACTCTTGCCTCCTCCACAGGCCATTAGTGTGTCCCTTTTCCAGCAGAGCTCCTTTAGGACCCCATTCTAAGCCTGTCTAAGTCCATAGGTAGCTTTCCAATGACTTTTGTAGGTAAAGGAGCTTGGATTTTTTTTTCCAGCTGCATAAAATGAGTTTCTCGAGTGCTCAGTGCATGGTTGAGAAGCCAGATTTAAACTCCCAATGTATCAAAGTCTTTTGAAATGCTGGCCAAAGTAGGGAGGGGAGAGGGCTTTAAAAATGCTGCTCTGCTTTTCTCTATTTCTGCTTTAGTTCTGTGAATCGCCCAACCATGCCTGAGTGGAAGTTAATACGTTACAGAAAGGGAAGCTCTAACATCTCCTGCTTTTGAAAGAAGCAGAGACAGCCAGATCCACAGTGAGAAATGACACAGCTTTTGCTCCATTATCAAAAACCTTTTAGGATTGATTCTTGTGCATGTTAAATACCAAACGTCTTCTATGGTAGTTCCCATTTTATTTTTTTGTAATTTCTTCCCAGATTTTGCAGCTCTGCGAAGCAAGACTGAAGCTCTCAGCTCAGAATAGACTTCTGTGTGCAGTTAAGCACTCATCTGTCTTGCTGTCCTGAAGAATTACCTCTAGACATTTTCAGTGCATAGTTCTCTTCCCTCTCCCTTGGTGATATTGTCGTGACATCGATCAGATTAATTTGGGCTATTGCAGGCACAACAGTAGAGTCCCCAAAAGAATGTTGTACTTTGTATTTTTTGCAACCAAATTGGAAAATGTAAAGTTTCAGTTAAATGCAAATTTCAAAAAAGGGGCAAGTATTGAATAAGGACAAGTATTCAATAAAATCAGTTGGTTTTCTTTTTTTTTTTCAGTACACAGTGACTTTTCAGGTTTTCGCAGTTTAGATTTAAACTTTTCCTCCTAATAATGCTGGCTTATAATATTTTTTGTTCCATGTAAGCAAATGTTATTTGAGTTGAGATTCCTAAGAGGCAATTCCCTGTAGTATTCAGAAGTTAGTGTATAGACAAAATCCTGTGTCTAAGGAGACCCATGCCCTGGATCTTTCTGGGACAGGTACATGTTTCTTTCCAGTTGCCACCAAATCAGACACTTACTGTGGCTTTGCTTCCTATTAGGTGTCTAAATAATCAGTTGCCTTTTAGCGTTTACAGCTACCTGCAAGAGAGATCGCTCCTGGCCACCTCCACGCACAGGAGCGATCCCACCCAAGTCCTTGGAGAGCTTGCTCCTCTCCAGGCAGCGACCCCACCTTGCCCTGCAGCACGGTGTCCTTGCACGACTCCCCCACCGCACAGCGGTGTCCCAGCCTGACTCCCGCCTGCCCTGCAGCGCGGCATGTCCCCCGAGCACCTTCCCGTCGAGGAACGCGCCGCATCGTGTGGGGCAAGGGCTGTTGGCAGCCATCCCTCCCCTCCTGCCCCGGGCAGCCTCTTCCCTCGAAGGAAGTCTGGTGCTCCAAAGACCTCCCCGTGCTTTCCCACTCTCTCTGCACCCGTCAGCTCACTCGGTGTACGGCGCTCCCCTGTCTCTGGTCTTACGAGCAGGGAAACTGAGGCAAGGAGCAGTGCACTCAGCAGCGCGTCTTTGGGGCCTCCTTTTCTCCCGGCAGTGCCGTGCAGCAGCTTTTCATAGCAAAATGGCACAAATAACTAGTTGAACGCAAAGGCAGGACCTGGTAGTGCTGTGATTCATGTCTAACACCAACTTGGGGTTGCTCTTGGCAGCTTGGCGTGGTGTAGCTTGAGAGCCAGGCTGGGTGGGAAGCTGGCTCTGTCGGGCAGGACAGCCGTGTGTCCAGGGAGGCAGGAGAAGAAGGTAGAGGTCCCAGCTCTCATCCAGACCAGGACCAGAAACCTTCACCTTGTCCATCTTGCTGAGATCTCATGCATCTCACACAAGGACTTGAATCACTGGGTTAGGCACTGAGGTAAGGCCATTTCCCGGCTTCCTACCTCATATTCCTTAGCTACAGCATGGAGCTGACACTATTTCTGTGCTGTATTCGCAGGCTTTGAGTCTTGGCTAGGCAATGTTTGTAAATCTTAGGGGTTTCTTGTCTCTCAGAACCTGGGATGCTGCGTGTGTGGCCATGAGCACAATATACCTGTGTCTGTGTTTTTATGTGTTTGGCAAAATTGCAAGATTCTGGATAAGAAAAATACCTATAAATATATTAAACTACTCATGAAATGTTCCCCATGTCCACCTGCAGGCTTGTCTTGTATTATAGTGTAAACTTCCCACTGGAAAAAGAGGGTAAAACTGATTAGATCTTTTTTATTTTCCTCCAGAAGTGTTTGGTTTCCAAATGGCTGGGAACAGCTGTGGGCTGGATGGTGGGAACGTGGCCTCCGAGGTAATTCCCGTGATTGTCCTCCAGCCGATGTACCGATGTAGGTTTTCCCAGCTGCTTCCAGGCGTTGGCGGGGACTGTCCCGCTTGTGGGACTTCTGAGAGTCCCCAGGACTGCCGGGATGGGAGGAAGGAGCCCTTCTAGGTGACAGAAAACATCTGAGCATGCTACCACCAGATCTCAAAACCGGGCTCATGGGAGGCTCAGCCGTCGGCAGGACTCCTGCCAGGCTCTCCAGGCCTCGAAGGGATGCTGAGCTGGTACAGCTGAGACCCATCAGCCTTGGACATTTTGCCCCTCAGCTCCTCGGGCATGGGGACAGGCTGGAAAAGGGCTCTGGGGCCGCTCACCACAAGGCTGCAGCTGTGCGTGCGCTGAGAAGTTGTTTGTCTCCAGAGTCCGGGATGTGCCAGGCTCAAGGGCTGAGTCATTTGATTTCTCAAATGTGTGCTGAAGGGATGGCGGAGGAAGCTGCCATGCGGTTCCCTGCAGAGGGAGAGGGGGGAGTCCCTCACGGGCTGATGGGTCTGCCGGAACTGAGCTGAACTTTCTGCTTGAAAAGCTTTGACTAGCAGGAAAAAAAATGTGCCCCAGTGCGGAGAAGAGAAAGAAGCCCCTGTGTGTGGGGAAGTGCTTGCTCCCGCCGGCAGGCCAGGGCCGGGGTCAGCGCCGGGGAGCACACACTTGTTCCTTTAGGGGCTGCAACGTGTAATTTAGCTTGTCACGGAGGAATGTGCTCAATACCTTTATTTAATCGGGAGTTTGCAAACCTGCTCGGGTGCCTTGTCTTCCTTTTTCTCTTCCCTTCCCAGCCGGGGGGAGAAGGAACACGGTGCTTTTGTCTCCGACCCTGTGGCTGCTGTCAGATGAATGGTTTTAGTGGCAGCTCTGTTCGCATGACTGGTTTGAACCATGCCAGTGAACATGCCGCGGTTGCGAGCAGGCTGTTTCCAGCCCCAGCTCCCTCCCAAACTCAGCTGCATCAGATGTTTTCCTAGGCACTGGCATAAACCTTGTTACTTACTAGAAATGTGGCCCTGTGGGTTCCAGGGCATTCTTGGGAGAAGGAAAACACGGTGTGGATGTGGCCTGTTCAAGGCTTAAAATCAGTGGGGGATAGCAGTGCTCAGCACCCGAGTGCCCTGAAGAATGGGGTAAAGCTGCAGTTGCTCCAGCTCTGTAGAGGTACCCGGTTCCCCTGCTCACTGGCTGCCCCTCTACAAACCAGACCAGCGGCCGTGCTGCTAGGGGCCCTGGTTACGAAGACTCCCTGCTCAGGAAAGGAGAGGGCTTAAGCATATGTTTAAGTGCTTTCCTGAATCCAGGCCAGGTCCTGTGCTTTAGCAGAGCACAACCTCACTCATCTTCCTCTCGGTATCAGAGCGAGACAGGAGCCCAGACGCTCGGAGATGATCCTTCATGCCTCTGGCAATGGGTCTGCTCTGACCAGCGCTGCAGAAACACCTCTCTATTGAACACCTCCCTCCAGAAAAAAAAGGTCCCAGGGAAGCAGGGCTGTCAGTGCAGACAGAAATGTCTGCCTCATTGCTGCTGGGTAGAGATGCATAGAAACCTGGGAAAAAAACAGCCACCACCTTTCTTTGGAAAGAAGGAAATTGCTCTCTAATCGGGCATGTGGAAGTGAACTTGTGTGCTGACTCCAGAGGAATTTCGGCTGTTCCCCGGGGGGTTATGATTGCTGTTTGGGTCACATCCCAGCTCTGATCTCGGACTTGCCTTTGGGAGCGGGATTCCTCAGCACAGAGCTGCTGGCATTTGCGGAATGAGTGATGCTCGTTTCAGAAAACCAAGCAAACCAAGTGTGTGTGTGTGCAGCTTAGCCGTGTTCTTCTTAGCAGAAATTGCAGACTTCTGCCACTGAAATGGAAAAAAATTTCAGGGAGCAGAAGTAAGCCCTAAGAGTTGTCTTCAGGACAAATGTCTTTAACCACACTGCTCTCATTAATGTCAGTGCAAGTTCAGGGGCTAAAACCTTCTGCTTATCCCAAACCAAGACCTGCAAACCCTGTTTTGTGCAGGTATTCTCACCCGGGACCTGTGGGATTCACATGAAAAAGTGCTGGGAGGATTAGGAAGCCAGGGCTATAGAGGTGCTGCTGCGTTATACCATTATGGTTCCTGTATCATCAGGAAATAAGAAAATTCAGCAGAGATCCTGCAGAGGTCCCAGGGCCAGGGAATGAGGATGCCCTTTTCTGGCTGCCTTGGGATGGAGGATGGGGAAGCGTCTCTCATCTCTCTCTTGATTCAGATCCAGGAGTTCGGGCTCAGTGGAGGGTTAACAGGGCAAAACCCTCTGCCCCATAATGACCTTAAAATATCTGAGCTTGAGCTGTGTGAGGTAGTTCATCTCAATCATTTAAATAAACGTGGTGGTCCTCCAGCCCAGGATGTGTTGGTGAAGACTGTGCAGATAGACTGAGCGACAAAGGGAACGCCCAGCTGGGAGTCCCCAGCGCAGAGCTGCCTCTGACACCGGCGTCTGATAAACAAGGCATTTTTCCTCTCCTTCCCCGGCAAGCGTTAGAGGGCTGGGCCCGGGAGCCATGGGAATCAACAGGAGTCTTTCCAGTGTGGGCTTTGGATCTTCGTCTGGATAAATAAATAGAAGGAAATAACAAATAACATGGTTCTAACAAATATTTTAGAAAGTATAAATGTCTGCCTTTCACTATGACTCCATCCAAACCCCACAAAGGAAAAAATTTCCCTGTTTCTATGATGCTTTTCCATCTGCGTTTCCCCAGTGATTGGGAGTGTTAATGCAGGCACCTTGGCTCGAGAGTACAGCTGGCCTGCAAGGAAACCCTGCGTGGGATTTCTCTGGGGGTGGTAAGTAACCTTCTCGGCCGACCAGCTTTGCGAGCAAGGTTTATGCTTGGTATTAAAAGGAGCCCCCTTGTCTGCAGACTGAGTTCCCGTCCTCAGTGTAACCGTTTGCTGAATTTGAGTGGCTCTATAAAAATAAATGCCGTATTGATAATTTCTGTCGTTTCTTGCCTCTGGATTGAGGTTTCCACGTCTCCCTGCTTGCTGCTGCCTTGCAGCGACACCTGCTGCGCAATTCTAGGAGAAGAGTGGTTTTCCTGCCCGGGAAAGCGGTCCCTTTTCCCTGGGAAGGCTTGCAGGAAGGCCAGCTTGGCTTTTAAGGTAGGAGAAAAGGAAGTGGGGAAGTCTGCTTCTTCCTGAAATAATAACATTTGTGCAGTCTGCAACTTCTCCAACCTGGCTCGGCCCTTGGCGGTGACGCTTTTGTTTTGCAAACTTTTCCCAGCCCAGCTTTGGGTGGGAAATGATGAAAAGCCTGCTGTTGCTCCTGGCACAAAGCTCGGGAGAAGTAATGCGGGTGTCTGCGTGCCCCAGAGCTGGTTTTGAACAGGGAAAAGGCAGTGCAGCATGTCCACTCCCCGTGCGATATTTTGGGGAGGCTCCCTGGTATGGAGGGAGATGTGAGCACCAACACACTGGGAGGACATACCTGTTCTTGTCGCAGCCAAGAACTGCCATGGGGTTGGAGAAATGGGCCAGCTTGCCCGTTTTCTTTCCTGCTAACGCTTTGCTCTCTGTCTCCAGTTGTAGGATTTTGGCAGAGCTGGCCATGATGTTATGGTTCGTGGTTGGTGCACTCTTCCCAGCGCTGCTTCTGGCTGCACCGCCCCCCATAAACAAGCTCGCCCTCTTCCCGGACAAGAGTGCTTGGTGCGAGGCAAAGAACATCACCCAGATCGTGGGGCACAGCGGCTGCGAGTCCAAGTCCATCCAGAACAGGTAACCATTCACCCTCAGTGCAGAGCTGGATGCAGCTGATTTCCATTTGCGGATGGCACCGGAGTGAGTGGCTTTGGGGACTGTCACTTGCACAAGAAGCCAGGCACAATGTCCTGCCTCTGCCTGGCTGTCTTCTGTCTGTCTCAGTGGAAAGTCAAATCTCCTCCTGCCTTTGTTGGGAAGAGCAGGCACTTCCCCTGAGCCCACATCCCTCCTGTTGTCTTTGCAGGGCCTGTCTGGGACAGTGTTTCAGCTACAGTGTCCCCAACACCTTCCCTCAGTCCACAGAGTCCCTGGTTCACTGCGACTCCTGCATGCCAGCCCAGTCCATGTGGGAAATCGTGAGTATCCCTGCCTGCTCCACAATTCTTTCTGTGGGACCTCACTCAGGGACTCTCAGCTCTGCTCTGCCACCACTTTAGGGCAAGTCATTCCCCTTCCCTGAAGTTTTCCCACTTGTAGTTTCCTTCCAGGGTGTCTCTCTGGTGACTGTACCCTGTCTTGAGATGCCTGGGTGGAAGGGGCTGCTGGAAGCAACGTGACTGCTGTGATGAATGATGCATTTATCACTCTGTTTGCAGAAGCATCCCCCGTCAGTGCCTGCATTATTCATCCCTGTGCTCATCCCGTGTGCCTGTTCTCTCCACCACTCCCTTTGTCGCCTCCTCCCACTTGGGAGTTTTTGCCTTCTTCGATGTCCAGAAGTGCTTCCCACAGCCCATCTGCCAGTCACCCTCAGACCTCACAGTTTCATGCCACCACTGATCCTGGCAGAGCCATAAACCCTGCCTCTGAGGCAAGCCTAGGCACTCAGGGAGCTGGGTTCAGCTCTCTGCTTTGTTTTCAACTCAGACATTTGGGCAGATGGTTTAGTTCAAACTATCTGAGAAGCTCAGCAACGTGTCTTGTGGGTGGCCTTTGCAGTTACCACCGATATTTCTGTGCCTGGGAGCAGTGTTCCGCTTGAATCAGTGCATTTTCTCTGGGTCTCTGCAGCTTGTGACCTTGCGAGACATTCCCAGGGAACCCTTGCCTTGCAGACTGACTGTGGAGGTTTGTCTGTATGGGCAGCGAGCCATCGCTTCTGGCTTAAAATACCCCAACTCTGCAGGGCAGGGGACAGGTCAGACTGCCTGCAGCAGGATGGCCACCTGGGCGTTGAGCCTGCATGCTCACTCACTGCGTCCTTGTCCTTCTACGCAGGTGACACTGGACTGTCCAGGCAACGACGAGATCCCCAGGGTTGACAAGCTGGTGGAGAAGATACTTCACTGTAGCT
>NW_009205819.1:7927-16671 GCF_000690835.1 Fulmarus glacialis | reverse complement strand
TGAGGCGGCCAGGCTGGGGGGAGGGAGCCGAGCCACGAGGGAGCCCTGTTCAACGTCTACCTGAACGCGGAGGAGAACATGCCCGCTGAAGGTCCCAGCCCCCATCACTATGCCCACCACCAACAGGAGGTGGAAGAACCTCCCGCCTCCAGTCACCACCATCACGAGGAGGAGGGCGACGAGTGACCTGGCCCTTGTGGACTGTCCTTGCAGCCGGCGGCGCGGGCAGGGGGTGTGTGCGAGGGAGAGGGCCGGGGTTTGGGGAGGGAGGGGGGTGGTGGAGTCTTTCCTGTCTAATAGCTACCCTCACGCTTTGCTCTCCCCGGGGCTGGAGGAACGTTTTGAGGAACAAGCAGGGCTGAGGGGGGCGGCCGTGGGGCTGGAGCTGCAGGGCGAGAGAGGAGGGCTCGGGGTTTTCTGATGCAAAACTACTTGCACATAATAGTAATAATATATTGAGAGGAGCGGGAACCCGGACGAGGGGGCTTCGGCTGAGAGCAAGAGCTGAGCTGGGCTCCCCAGGGGCTGTTTGCAGGCTCCTGAACCTGCTGTAGAGCCCTTGCTGAGTCCTTCTGGGTTTTTCTTTTGTAAACAGCTTGTGCCTGGGGCGGAGAAAGAAGGGATGCAGCCTCTCCACAGTCCCGCAAGAGATGCACATCTCTCCTGGGGTGTCAGGACCGAGGGCATCCCTTCTTCCTCCCATCTGCCCTGCTGGCCTAAGGACACATGGGCTCGGTGTGGACACGCTGTTCCTCCTGGCACCCGCTGGATCTTAATTCAACCCCAACCCACTCGTATTAGGTAGCTCTTGGGGAGTATTTTGCCCCAGGATGTGCCTCTGGGGCTGTGTGAGGTTGCTGGGAACCATGGGGCTGAGAGCCCTTTCCTTGCTAGTCCTCAGGGCCACCACGTAGCTCCCTGGGGACGAGGGAGCTGGATCATGTCATGGGCACTGGGGTTTCGCATTTCGTGGCCCGCAGGGGAAGGCCAAGAGCAGGCTCGTGCTGGGCTGTTCTGGGTGGGAGCCAGCCCCTCTCCCCCCTCTCCCTGCTGCACTTTAATGGTGGTGGAGGGAGAGGGGGGACGAGTGCCGGGATGCTGATGTACCTTCGCAGGGGACTGCTCATGCAGGGCTGGGGAGGCTCGGGGTGGGGGGACGGCCCTGGGCCCCTCCTGCTACCCCTTTCTCTCTGTTGTATAAAGCTGATTTCTTTGGCACTGTCCTGACAAGAGCTTCCAGAGCTTGTAATCGATGCCTCCCCCTCCTTTTTACAAGTTTTTTTTTTTCTTAAATAAATTAGTTCTGACTTCCATTTCTCAGTGCTCTGATGCCTGTCTGGTTTTTGGCAGTAGGCTCCTCAGTGCTGACGGGGGAGAGGCTGTTTACACCAGGACACCAGGCGGGACAGCAGCGCAGGAGGGTACAGGGCATGGGAGAGCAATGGTTCCCTTCAGCTTTCTGCTGCATTCAATTTGGGAGGAGGCGGGAGAGCCGCTAAAAGGAAAACCAACCCCAAATACTCGGCATATGGGCTGCATCTGGACATGGGGAGGCTGCACATCAGCTGTCGCCCAGGCATGGTTGCACTCAGGGGCCCTTGTCGCTGCAGTCTGGAGGTTTAAGGGCTGTTGGTCCCACTTGTGTGGGAAGCGCGTGGGGTCTCTGCGGGATCACGCAATCTTTATCAGCTCTGTTGCCACTAGGTGACACTCTTGATCCAGCGTGTTTGTGGCATCCAGATGTTCATGGCCTCCAGGAGTGCTTCTGGAGTGGAGGACGGCGAACTTGGACATGGACATGGACATCCCTTCCTGGGTGAGGAGGGGACACAAGCGCCTTGGCTGAAAACCAGTGGGTTCTTTCCAAGGGTGTTTGGATCACGCGTTCCCTGGGCAGGGCAGAGCATGCCTTTGCAAACCTCCGGTCCCACTGATGCCTGGCCACCCAGCGTGGTTGTGCCCTCAGAAATGATCAGATGATGCTCCCTTGTCTGAGCCTAACCCTGGGGAAGGTCCCGTCTGCTCCGGGAGGGGCAGAGGCTGTGCCGTGCAAGCGGCCAGCTCTTATTGCCCCTCTCTTTGAGTGCCAGGCTCTGAGGGGTTTTCACAAGTTTGGAGAGCAGCTCTCCGGGTGGTGAATCAGGAGAGGGTTTGCGTTAAGGCAGCAATTGCCACAACGAAGGGGATGGGCTGAAAAGGAAGGACCCTGGCAGGGGTGTAGGTGACCTGTGCATTAAGGTAATGTTTTTAGGCTGTGAAGTGTCTTCCCAAGGAAGGGAGCTTTACCAGAGAGCCAGGAAAAGGTGAAGAAAGCCATGCTGTCACTGGCCACCATCACCTGGCCCTTTCATTGGTATACGGTGGAAACGGGCTGGATTTAGCAGGGGGACTGTTCCTGTGAACTCCAGGAGCTGCAGTTCAAGGTGTGCGGAGCAGGATGTCTCCACCTCCTTTTGACACAACCTGAGCTTCAGTGGAGGCAGGCAGCGGAGGGCTGTTCTGCAGATGAAAACACAAATCTTTAAGGGTAGCTAGCCAGGCTCTGCCCAAAATCTGCCCTAAGGAGCCATCCCAGTTGGAGGATGGAAAGAGATCCTGAGAGTAGATTGCACTATTGGAGGCTGCTGCGTTAAGCCCTGGACTGCCTGGATGTCCTCACCGAGGTCTCTCAGCCTTCCAGTTTTACTCACTCCAGCTCACCAGCCCTTTTTTTGCCATGCTGACACTTGGGTGGCTGTTGACAACTTGGTTTTGCTTTCCCTGCTAGTGGTACTGGAGAGCAGAGCTGGTGGAAACCATGATCCCCTGCAGAGGTGTCCAGAAACGCAGCGCAGGGGAGAGAGCACAAACAGGGCAGAGAAGCTTTTGCTCTGGAGAAGCAGAGCTTCTCTGCTCCAGAGCAGAGCTGGGGCAGAGAAGCTTTTGCAGGGGCAACGGTAGGATTTGGACCTCATTTTAAGGCAGGTTTTTTTAAACACATTTTGCTTCGATCAATTCAGATTCACTTCCCCAGCAAACACATCCAAACCAAGCGTACAAAACCTCCCACACACCTAGTTGTGGAGGACACACTCCTGATCCAATCTCCTCTGAAGCAAAAGCTCTGGAGATAAACTGAGGTGCTCCTAAGGTTGGGGTGCAGCAGGGCGGCCAAGGAAGCGTGGCTTTGCGCTGTGGCGTGGTTTCCTTGCTGAGCACTAGCGTGGACCCAGCTGGGATAAATCTGTGCTGCTGCATTGCTTTATCCTAGCTGGGAGGCTCCTCAGTGTGGGCTTGGGGTGGGTTTTCTTGCTTGTTCCCAGCACAGATGGGATGAGGAAGTGAGGGTTTCCTGGTACAAGCACTTTTCTAAAGAAACCTCCTGCTGCGATCAGAGCCTCGCGTGTGTGTGCTCTGCCCTGGATGCCTGCCAGGACAGAGTGACGCAGAGGTGGCCGGGGAGGTTTGGCTGGGAGCATCCAAGGAGAGGGTCCTGAGGAAGCAGAGGGAGGGCAGACGCCGTGCACAGGCTCCCAGGAGAGCTTGTCCTGGTACGAGTGACGGCAGCTGTTTCCCAGTGAACAGCTTTCCAGTTCGGAGATCCTGGGGGGGCAACGGGCTGCGTATGGGCCGAGTCCATGCACAGAGGTGAGCCCTGCTCTGCAGCTCCCCTGTCCCTTGCTCACAGGTGGTTTACAGGCCTGAATTGCCCAGGAGAAGCACGACAAAGTTGTTGAAAACGTGATTGGAAAAGTAGGTCTTGGTAAAGAGAGAAATTTCTGTTCTGGGGCGGGCGGCTGGGGCAGCACAGACGGCACTGGGGGTGCAGCAGGACGGGGCCGGTGGGGTGTGCGGCGTGCGCAGCTGGCACTCGCCCCCACATCTGCAGCAGCACCTTCCCAGGGGGAGCGTGTTAACAAAAGCTTTGGCGGCAGCGCAGGGAGGGAAGGGCAATGTCTGGCCCTGTGACCACAGGGGTAGGTGCCAGGGGCACAACGGAGACACACGCATGGCTCCGCTTTGTGCCGGAGTCAGCGCTCCCGGCTCTGGTCTCCCCCCGACAGAAATTGCAGCCATTTGTTGGAAGAAGAAAACCTTTCGGCAGCTGGGTAATTAAAAAAAACAAATCGGTCCCTGCCAAGCACCTGGAGGTATTGGCCCTGAAGTGTGGAGGTGGTAGCATGGGAAACCTAACAGCACTTAAAGATTCAGAAGTGTCTTCTGAACTAGAAGGGATGAAGAAGCCAGCAGGACCCGCTGGGTCCTCTGACACGTTGCCTCCCACTTGCCAAAGGGCAAGTTGCCGTGGGTCCATCCGGGGATGCCCCTGTAAAGGCAGGGACCTGGGCTGCACCAAGGCCAGCCCAAATTACCCCAGAGCGGAGGGGCAAGACCGCTGGCTCTCCCGGCGTGGGTGCAGCCTTTTCCCTTGGCTTCTGCTCACACCCTCCATCCCTGGCTGCAGATTGCTGGAAAACCAGCCAGCAAGTCCTTTCTGTGCCCCTGGCTGCTTTCGGAGCAGGCAACTGTGGGCTATTGCATGCAGGTTTTGTCGCTTTTTATTTGGCTTTGCAAAATTTTGCTTTTTATCGACTGGCGCGGAGGATGGAGCCTGGTGCTCGGTGCTGCCGGCTGGGCTTAGCCGCAGACCTGCGGGCCCACCTGCCAGGCGAACGCGGGGTCTCCGGCGTTGGCAGAGGCGGCCGGCGGAGGGGAGGCAGAGCACGGTGCTGGCTGTCTCTTTAAGGTGGAAAAGGGAACTCTCTGGCTGCCACTTTGTGGAGTTTGGACCAGATCCCTGTTTTCATTAGCATTTCATTTCACCTCCTCTCCCTCCCGCAAGCCCCACCTCCTCCGAATCGGCATTTCTGCATCCTTTTCTGTGCATCACAGAGCAGCAGGTAAAAGTCGGGCTGGCACCTGCACGCCCACACACATTCACACCCCCCCTCCCGCACGCTGGACGCACCTCTGCCGGGGGAGAGACACCTTCCCACACTCCTGCGTGTTGCATCTTCCTCCCTGTGGGCGAGCTTGGCTGGGAGCATCCCTGTACTCGCCTCAAGGCTGCTCTGCCTCTCCTTGCTGTCTCTAGCTGCAGCTGCAGCAGAGCTCAGGCGCGGGGGAGCTCAGTGGGATCCCAGGGGACAGAGCTCTGCAGGTAGCCAAGCCCAGCTGGGGGGGAGAGAGCCAAGCATCGAGGGTCCAGAGCATCCCTGTCATCCGGAGCATCCCGAGGTCCAGAGCATCCCAGCACTCAGAGTATTCTGGGGTCTGGAGCATCCCTGTCATCCGGAGTATTTTGGGGTCCAGAGCACCCCAGCATCTGGAGCATCCAGAGCATCCTGGGGTCCAGATTATTCCCTGGTCCAGCACATCCAGAGCATCAGAGCATCCCACTATCCAAGAGCATCCCTGGCATCTCAAGCATCCTGGCATTCAGAGCATCCCAAGCGTCCCCGGTGTGCAGAGCATCCCCAGCATCCAGCAGTGTCCAGGGACATCCCAGCGCAGGGGGATTTGCAGGGACAAGGAAATGCCTGGCTGTGAGTAACGGGGAGGGGAACCTTGCTCCTGCTGATCGGCTCCTGAGAACGTCACTCTGCCCTGATTGAAGAGAGAGAGTGGGGGAAGAGAGGGAGAGGAGGAGGAGAGGAGAAAGGAGGACGGACACAGGGCAGAGAGAGAGAGATGGCACTTCTTCCCCTGGAGCTGGCTCCGGCGATGATCACCTAGCGCAGGTGACGGCCGGAGAAGGTCCCCCCCGCTCCAGAGCCAGCCCTGCCGCCCGGCTCCTCATGGAGGGTGATTTGGGGACCCCCAACGCCAGCGTGCTGGGGGAGCGCTCGCTGCTGGTGGGGAGCAGCTGGGTGTCTGCATTCCTCTGCTTCATCATCCTGCTGACCACGGTGGGGAACTTCCTCCTCATCCTCCTCATCATCACCCAGCGCTCCCTCCGCAACACCTCCAACTACTTCCTGGTGTCCCTCTTCATGTCCGACCTGATGGTGGGACTGGTGGTCATGCCCCCGGCCATGCTCAACCAGCTCTACGGCCGCTGGGTGCTGCGGGGCGACTTCTGCTCCCTCTGGTACTCCTTCGACGTCATGTGCTGCAGCGCCTCCATCCTCAACCTCTGCGTCATCAGCTTGGACCGCTACCTGCTCATCATCTCCCCCCTCAAATACAAGCTGCGAATGACCTCCTGCAGAGCCCTCTGGCTCATCCTGGCCACCTGGACCTTGGCTGCGCTGGCCTCCTTCCTGCCCATCAAGATGGGTTGGCACGAGCTGGAGTTCGAGGTCTGGTCCCCAAACGTCACCTCCCGGGGGGATGAGGACCAGTGTCGGCTGGTGGTCAGCTTGCCCTACGCCCTGGTGGCCTCCTGCCTGACTTTCTTCCTCCCGTCCGCCGCCATCTCCTTCACCTACTGCCGCATCCTCCTGGCAGCCCGCAAGCAAGCAGTGCAGGTGGCTTCCCTCGCCTCCAACGTGGCCACCGCCACCACCGACGAGACCGCGCCGCAGGTAAGGTGGCCACAGCGACGTTCCTCCTCGCAGACCCCCCTGGTTTGGGTGCCTGGGGTGTTTCTGCCTTTGGGGACGGCCTCGGGGCTGGAGCCGGTAAAGGGCTTTGGCAACCAGAGCGCAGGGAGGGAGATTTTGGGCAAATTCCACCTCCGTGAGGGGAGGATGGCTGCTCTGCGGTGTCCTCGGAGGTACCCCGCGTCTTATCCCGGCGATGGTGTGCTTTTAAGCTGCTCAGGAGCACAGCAACAGCATGAGCAGAAGCAGAAGCAGAGAAATAAATTAAGATACAGGCGAAAATGCTCAGCGGCGCAAAATAAATGCAGTTTCGCCCCCCTCTTGGCTAGCGTCATCCCAGAGGGTTTTAATCTTATCTGACTTTCCCTTCGTAAATCTTTGCCATGGTGGGCGTGAGACATATGGGGGAAAAGGAGTTTAAATAATAGCAAATACCAAATTCTGGAGAGCACCTTATTTTGAAGAGCCAGCTTCTATTTTTGTTACCTGCTCTATAATGGGAATGGCAATGTACCTCCTTACTCGATTGCTGGTTAAACCAGTGTGTGTGGTTTTTATAACCAAAATGTGGCTGCACTTGTTTGTATTTCTCCAGGAGAAGGTAATTGCCACTAAATCTAACAGCTTTAATTCCCCGTAATAGGCTTTATTGACCTCATATCCTACAGGGAAAAGACAAACTTAATTTGCCTTTAAATACCTTGATTTAGTTTGTTGTTCTCTCTCTTTTAAGAAAGCAGCCAGGACTCTCTGACCCGGCCAGCTCTCCCGCAAGTGATAAGATGTACCAGACTTTTGAAAAGAAAATGAGAATCAAAGAATAAACAGGCAATATCATAAAATGTTTATTTTTGCCCGGATGCCAGGTTTTTGGACTCTACAAACACAACCTGCCGCAACCCCGCGGCCCCAGGGCTGCCCCGCTCAGGGGACCGGGGGATGCTCCGGTGCTTTGTGCTGCCGTGGAAAACCAACATCCACCCCCCCGTACTTCAGCAGAGGCAACTGTCCCAGCAGATTCCTAGGAGCCCCGAATCGGCTCAGGGTGAGCTGAAAACGAGCTGTCAGCCAGGGAACCCTCGAATTTCATCTTTTTAACTAGATTTTTGTTCTCTTTTTGGGCAGGAAGCTGAGTGGCAACGGGGCCTCATTTAATTACGGCAGAGGGCTGAGATAATAACTTAATTTTAGATTGCAAGAGTGGATAGAGGACTGAGTTAGTTACGGTGTTTGAGGCTGAAATGTTTGACGTCCTGCTTTTAAAAATACAATTAGTTTGCTGCTCTAATCAGCAGCTAGAGCTGCCTCTTTAGGGCACGCTTTATCCCCACCGAAACACTGACTGAGTTGGATTTTTCTATAAAAGAAGAGTCTTAATGATAAATCCCCTATTCTACAGTAAAAAAAAAAAATACTCTCAGTGTTGAGGGTTTCTATTGCTTCCTCGTCCTGATTTGTGGTTCAGGGACTGCGGTGTGTGCCATCCTCCTGCCCCTTGCAAGAAGGGAAATAACAGCGGGGTTTTTTTGCAGGATTTGCAGCACCAAACGCTGCTTTTCTTGGGCGGGAGGCTGGCGCCGGTGCCGGCAGCTCCGGCCCGGGGAGAAGCACTCGCTCACTGCCCCGTCTCCCGCTGCAGGTTCCCTGCGTCCTGAGCCAGCCCGCGGCCGGCAGCGAGAGCAGGAGGTTCGCCAACAAGCACAGCAAGAAGGCGCTGAAGGCCAGCCTGACACTGGGCATCCTCCTGGGCATGTTCTTCGCGGCTTGGCTCCCCTTCTTTGTCACCAACGTGACGCAGGTAAGCACGTACGCAGTTTTTTATGTTGGGTTTTCGAAAGGTTTTCACTTTGAATCCAGCTGGGTTGGATCTCAGATGCCTGCAGGGCTTGCTGGAAAGACTCTGGGACCAAAGATGCCATTTCCCCAGGGAGCAACGGCAAGGAAAAACCCTTCGAAAGGGTTTTGGAGGGTTCCTTCAGAAGGAATGTTGGCATGCCTGGGAAACCGCTCTGGATCGGGGCCGAGGTGGGAGACGCTGCTAACCCTTGCTGTGTCCCCCCGCCAGGCAGTCTGCGGCTGCGTCCCGGCTGGCTTCTTCGACGTGCTCACCTGGCTCGGGTACTGCAACAGCACCATGAACCCCATCATCTACCCGCTCTTCATGAGGGACTTCAAGAGGGCCATGGGCAAATACCTGCCCTGCTGCCGGCGCTCGGGGGA
>NW_009205819.1:0-7799 GCF_000690835.1 Fulmarus glacialis | reverse complement strand
GCAGGCGGAGCCCGCCTCGGTGGACTCCGGGGCGCTGGGGAACGAACACAGCCTGCTGCCGGCCGGCGACGGCCCCCCGGCTCTCCCAGCCCCCGGCACCCACTTGGTCAACCTTTTCGACGTGGAGCCCCCGGACGCGGAGCTGCAGCGCAAGCAGCTCGGCACCCCCGTGGCCTGAGCGAGGGCATCCGCGGGGCTACGGCCGGGGGAGACGCCGACGGGGGGTTACGGACCTCTGTGTGCTGGGAAGGATCCCCCAGCCCCATGCAAACTCTCCGGAGGGCCGATTTGCTGCAAGACGTCTCCCTGCCCACGCGCTGCTGCTCGATACCCTCTTCAAACGCAATGTGCATCTCCTTGGAGAAGACGTTGTCACCGAGCACTTCTGCGGGTAGGTTTAAACAGTGCAAAGCCACATTCTACTGCTGAATTAATCTGCCTTGTTTCTCTCTCTTCCTATCCCGCCTTTGCTCACCGTCACCAATCCCTCACCCTTCTCTGAGAGCTGCTTCTCGTGGCCTTTTCATCTCCGGTTAGTCTGAACCTCGGACTCCAGACCCTTCCGCCAGCCTATGTCTCCCTAAACTTAAACCAAGGCTTGGTTTTTAGCTTCCACTCACACAGCTCAGCAGATCACCTCTATCTCACCAAGTGCATCGAGAGGACTGGTGGAAACCGCATCCCGTGACTCATGGACAAGAGGTTTGGAGCTGCTTCAGTCCGCAATACATCACGTCTTCTTGGAGTTTAATTTCCTCACCTGATTTGGACTGTATCTGTCTCGGTTTCCCACAAAAGCAGTGAGTTGCAACACAGTGAAACCATCGTGTTTAATCATGAATAGCCTGCGCTACGGGGGATTAAACTTGATGGAAAATATTCAAGGCTGCTTTTTGGATATTCAGCAAGGGTGTGGGTGTTCGACTTGTTTGTGGCTCCATGGGTATCCTGACAGTAGTAAGTAACGGAATAAAGCTTCCCTTTAGATTTCATCCTACAGCTTCCTATTTTTGGCATATGACCATCATACTGTGCTCTGACAATCCATCAATTTTTAGATGATGCAATTGATGAAAATATACTGTTTTCCTCCCTTCAAATAAGAATCTAAATGAGTATCGTCTTTTAAATGACAATGCCAGCCCCACCGCCTCCTCATAGCCATAAGTAGAGAGAATAGTGAGTAATATGGTAAGTGGGCACTTAAAAAAAAAAACCAAACAACAAATGCTTTTAGCAAATTCTTCCTCAAGTGCCTTTCAGATGCAGAGATGGGTGGGTAGTTGGTTGCTGCGCCCTCCCTGGACTCGTACCCTACAGCCTTACTTCCTATTTCCGAGCTCACACTAATGAGTTTGATTGAGCTCCTGAAGCTCACGATTATACAAATGGATACAACGCATCCCTAGGATGCGGGACGCTGGAAGAAGCAGCCACACGCCAAGCAAGTCTCATTAGTTTTCTTTCCACGTTGTCCACGTATGTTCCAGAACTGACCAACGAGTGTTTTTATGACTAACTTGACATTTATTTGCTACAAATCCCCTTGCAGCCAACGGCTGGCCCAGCGGTCAATGCTAAATGACCGTGACAAACGGAGGACAGAGCACAGGTTCAAACATCAAACTGTTCAATACATTTTCGCCACATATCTGTAGACAGATAGCTTGGGTTTGGTATCAAGCGCGAAGATAAGTATGTACATCTTTCCACAAATGGCTTTATATAAAAATATACTTTGACTACAACTCCAGTTAAAAAGGAGTAGAAAAATCCACGATGAACTCTGAAAGTCCATTGGTAACCAAGTCAGCAGACGCAGCTTCAGGAGACGGACAAAGAGAGACCGCTTCTTCAAGCCAAATGCTCAAAAGCAATAATACCTTACTCGAGCCGATTCTTTGTAATAAGGTGTTCGCTTGTGGACAAATCCTCTGATGCGGTAGAGAAATCGCATCCCTTCCCTGCAGCCAGCACCGCTGGAGAATCAGAGCTGAGCAGGTCTGAGCCCCCCTCGGCGGCAGGAATTGGGGAGAGGAAAGCAGGGCACCGTACCCAGAGCTGCTGTGCATTGCCAGGCTCCGCTGCCACCCCCAGAAACAGCCACGTTTTCAACTTCTTCAGAAATAATCTGGAGGTAAGGTTTGCAGAAAGCGGGGGAAAGAGGAGAGGTGGTTATTAAACTAGCTGCTGGAACAGGGAGGGAGGAGGAGGACTGCGTGTGAACCGAAATCGGAAGCTGCAATCGCACTATTTCCCCTCTCGTGAGTCAACGAGACCTTCCAGACCTGGACGTGGGAAGGTATTTATACCAACCGGCACTTGTTCTGAAACAGAAAAACAGAGAGGTGTTCTCGGAAGGGGGTTTATCCTCCTGCCATGCTCCTGCTAGATCGCGTTTTCTTGGGCTGAGCAGCAAAACAGGCCAGAAAAGGACCTTTTATGGAAGATGTGGATCAGTCCCATACGGTTTTGGAAGACTGCATGGCAGGGGATGTAAAGCAGGGTCCCTCCCTCCGGTTTGAGACTGAGGGAGAAGAGAGTGGATGCCAATTCGCTTTTATAGAAGGAGGTAGAAATCAAACAGATTCGTGTTTATCCTATGCCAAGTATTGGTTTTATTCTAAGCTAATTAAAAATATGTCTAGAGGGGGCTTTTAAGGCTGGAGATGTGTGTGGGACACAAAATGAAAGTCTCTGTGGGTTGCTGGCTTGCAAAGCCTGGGAGGAAGTTTCACAAAGTAATAAATCATAAAAAACCCACTCTCTTTCTTCTGCTGTCTTTCACCTAGGGACTCAAAGCATGTTTCTAATAGTAATGAGGCCTCGAACACTCATCGCCCTCAGCTTGCAGACAGGGAAACAAGTCTTGTTGGCTGCAAAGTGCCCAAGCCCTGGCAGCAAACCGGCAGCAGACAGGGGAAGGAAGCCGGTACCCTGAGCCTTTCGCCTCCCCGGTTAGCAGAGCCGAAGCGCGGACGTATAGCTGGGCAGCCAGAGCCTGCAACGCACCTGCTCACGTGAAAACCAAAAACCAAATCGACCACTGGTGGAAAAATGTTTTTAATTTCCTGGTGACGAGCCCCTCTCCACGATATGCTTAAAAATACCCACAGAGCCACCTGCTTTCCCAAGAGCTATATAGCAGAGGCACAGTCCCTAATGGTGACAGCTGCTCCCTCAAGAATAAATGCAGTTTGTGCGAGGAGGGAAGTGCTGCCGCTTCCTGAGGAGCAATGCCGATTCAGGCAGGAATCGGCCCTTTCTCGTCTGTGGGAGATCCCGTGGGCGGCTGCTCTGAAAGCTTTGATCCAGTGACACACCGGTGGCACGCTCCAGGCTCTCAGGAGGGTCTGAAAACTGCAGCTACAGCTCTGCCAGCTCTACCGATCTTCTTTGGGAACCCCAGTGCAACGGACAGTGCTTTGAAAGCAGTTTTAGTGCTGGCTGAGCGTCTCTGCCCAACACGAAGAGCTCTAATTTGCTCCTTCGCCCACTGCCTGCTTCTTGCTGTCCCCGCTGTTTGAACAGCCTGGGCAGGGGAGCGAGTCTTCTCCCAAGAGACAGCTGGGGGAATCATGGCAGTGAGCATGGCCGGCTGGGAGAGCCTCACCGTCAGCCGCATCCTCCTCTCGCACGGTGTTTTCCTCGTCCCGAGTCTCGCTGCCTGCTGCCTGCTGTGATTTCTTGGCTAGAGGGGAGAAAAGATTGCCGCTGCCCTTCTCTTCCAGACAACACTCCTTGGTTTTAATGCCCACAGCTTTTAGGATCGTGTCCATTTGCTTCATGTAGTCCAGGTGGCCGTTCACCTGCAAGCAACAAGAGTCCTGTTAGTGGGGAAGCTGCGGGGAACCCAGCTCAGTCAAGTCCTTCATCTCAAAAGCCACCATTGCCGTGAGACTTGGTTTTAGCTCTGGAAGGCTGAAAGAATGAGGTCTGAAAAAGGCAGTCGTCCATTGAATAACCCCAACTGGCTGCACCCTTCGTGGCATACACTGCTGCTGGATTGCTTTTCCTCTGACAGATGTAAGTGTAGATGCTTGGACATTGCTGAGTTACAAAACCCCAGATTCTGGGTGCCACGAGGGTAAGAGAGGAGGTGATCTGCCATGGTGAGAGACGCCAGGTAGGAGACAAGTTGTCTTAGTTCAACTCCCTGTTCTCTGCTAAATGACGTGCCCTCCCTGTGCCTTAGCTCCTTTGTAAAAGCAAAGATTACCTTATTTAAATTAGGATATAGGCATTAAATCTCACAATAGCTACTAAGTGTGTTAAGGTTCTTGCCTGGAAGGTGCACTGATCTGTCCCACACCATATAAAACTGGGAGCCTGTGAGTTATGGGTTCACAAACCACATTAAAGTCAACAATACGTGCAAAACCCCACACGTTTTTATTGTAAGGTGATTTCCATGGTAAGATAAACCCTTCTGGTATGGATGTTGGAATGCATCCTTCCAGTCAGGACACAGGAGGGACAGAAAACCTCCTCTGCAGGTTATTGTTGTCATATGCTAAAGGCTACCTGGCTGGAAAGGCAGAAACTGCCTTCTCTGTTTCAGGTGTCCTGCACAAGCTGAGCATTTGAAGTAACGACAGCCAAGATCCTACTAGAGACCAGCCTTCAGATCTCCTTTGCTGTTGTACTCACAGCCAAAATGGGAGGAAGCGCAAGGTGGGTTTATAGTGGGTTTTTCTGTGGAGAGGCAAGTGCAGTCAGGCTGAGTCGAGGCTATTTCGATGGTACACTCATCAGCTGGCCTGTAGATTTCAGTAAAGATTAAGGAGTATGATTTGCATCCTAAGATATTTTAGCATCTTTGGTAAATTCTATTTCTAACAGTTTAAATCCTTCCCGACCCAGCCAGAAAGCTGTCTCAGGCAACATCGCCTCTTACTTTCCCAAATCTTGCTAGTAGTTAGGGAATTTCCACCGCAGGGAGTACCCGACACCACAGTCCCAGGTTTCCTGCTTCCCAGCCGCACGTACGAGTGCCCCAGGAAGGGGCTGTCTGCTCGTACGAGACGGTAAGAGCTCTTTGCAGAGCTCTGCAAAGAAACCCAGCCATGGACTCTGTGCTCACCTCCCCGCTAGCTCAGTCTGAGAGGCTGGCTGGTGCCTGGGCAGTCCCTCCTCGCTATGCCAGCAGTCAGGGTTACCAGCACACCTCTGCCCAAACCTAAAGCAAGCCCCCTTTCCTGCACAGGCAAAATTCACACCTCCTAGCTGTTTGCGTGAAGCAGCTTTTGAGTGGTAACATTCGGATGCACTCAGGACTTGGAGCAAAATGAAGGATTTAATCAGCACATTAGTAATGCAATATGCAACTTTAATCAGTCCAGATGGCTCAACAGGCTCTTGATGTTTTGAACAGATTAGTTAATTAAAATAACCATTGAAGGACTAATGGACTGGCTGTTAAGATGTGTACATTGTTCTCTGAAAAAGTATGAACCCTTTACTACTCGGTAGGGGGGCTTGGTGCTAAAGAAAGAAATGAGCAGAGCGTTGGACAAGGTGGAGAGAAACAAGAAGGAAATGGACTTTCTGGGAGGGGTTGCTGAAGTCTCTTGGTTTGCTGTATTCTGAAACCTCTACGGTCATCACAATCTACCTGCCCTGGTCAGCGCTTGGGGATTTCTCAGCCTGTTACACGTTACCTAGTCATTAGTCAGAGAGAACAAATTCCCTCTGCCACCCTAAGGACTAGATTTTCATAACTCCTCAGTATCCAGCAGATTCCTCTAAAACAATGGGGAATTCCTCTTCCTTGAGCACCACGATCACCGAGAGACGCAGACTGAAGAGCTGAGCCTTTCCTCATGCAGCTAAAAGAGAAGCTGAGACCTCCTGAAAGTCTGTCCCTTGCTGCAGGTCTGAACACCACTAAATCTCTTCAAAGGAAACTCACTTTTGTTTCCAGGGTAGCCCACGAGAGGATTCCATAAAGCCAGACCAATGCAAGCCCTGAGAAGCATAAGAGGAGGTCAGACTCTTTCTCTGCTATACTGTGACATTAAGTACTGAGCCATCAGCAAAAGAAAGCGAACAAATTGCCTTGCTATTTTAAAGCTGTGAAGCCATCCTGGTGGGAAAATGCAGCAATTCCATCTCTCAAAAGCCTGTTTTCATCTGCAATCTGAAAAGCTGAATTCCTCCGCTGGGTAGGCTGTGCTGGAGAAGGGATGGGAACATCTAAAACATTGTAAGGGACAATAAAAACTTTAAAGGGAAACAAACAATTGTTTGAATATTTGTCAGAACAAAGTGCAGGAGGGATTTCAGAATAAATGGAATACAAAATTGTTCTTGTAACCAAAGCAGATAATATTTTTGCTTGTTATAAAGAAATTAAAGCAGTGGGGTAGGTTTATCAGTGTGCTTAGGTGACTTCTCCCCTGTTGTATCTGATTTGATGATTGCTTTGACTCACTGGAAAGCACAAGCCAGCTGCCTATATCACTAATTCTGCTGCAGGACTACAGCACTGCACAGGAAGATCTCCAAAGGACTACAGATGATAGCATTGCTCAGGTGGATCGATCAGTCAGCTGAAAGGAGCCGTCAGTTCAGTAAGTTTGGAAAGGTTTTCAAGTTCAAATCCACCCGAAAGTGTCAAAAATGTCATTGAGCATAATGAGCTGTGTCTATTAAATTCAAATGGAAGTCTTTTTATTTGGTACAATAAGTGCCTCTGGTTATGGTGTCATAAAAACACAGTTCAATTTACGGGAGCTTTGAAAACAAACAATGCCACCCCTGGGCCTGCAACCAACCCACTGGTGGTCGCTGTGCCAAGGCGAGCTGTGAGCTCTGCAGCACAGGCGCTGCTCTCCGTATTAATGACGGCGTTCTAGGTGGAGAGGGACGGGACAGAGATCAGCGTCTCTGAGAAGAGATGATAATGGAATCAATTTGCAGTTACCACGCAGCTCTCTCCATTAGCGGTAAGCCGGTGCAATCTCCACGGCTCCACTCAATTGTCTTTGCGGTTGGTTTTCCGCAGCGTTGTGATAAAGCACCGACACAGGATCCATCCAGCTCTTTAGGACAGAGGAAGAATCCCGACTTCTCTCAGGTTTTGAGCTATAGGAACGCAAAGTGTACTCCGTAGCCCAGAGGGGATGCTTGGGGAGCCTGCCAAGTGGTGGACAGAGAAGGGACCTGGGAGAAAGGAGATACTACGTACGATCCTGGCTCTGCCAGAGACTCACAGGAGCACAGGCAAGACTCTGACTCCATCGCAACACTAGGTATCACAATGACATCACTCTGCTCAATATGGCAGATGAAGTCTTTGCTCACTCCAGAGCCAACCGTTTTAAGATCCTGTCCAGTTTCCTTCAAAAGTCGTTCCTCCACTGATCCCAAGCGGCCAATGCAAAGTGTGCGCACCTGCCCCGAAGCCTGGCACAGCAAAGCTGTTTGCCTTGCAGGGCTGCGTAATTTGCAAGAGCTGAGCTGAAAGACCCTTGGCCTCTCTGCTACCTGCAGGGAGAGAGAAAGGACAGAGCAGCTGGGCTGCGCCTTCCTCCTGCTCTCCTTGATGGATTCACAGAGAATTACTGAGGAGCAAGGGAGGCATGCAGCGTGAGCGGAGGATGCACAGGTACCCTCTGCAAGTCACAGGAGCGCAGGTCATTAATACGGCTGAGAATTTCACCTCTTTGATTTGTTTTGAGCCCGTCACGTCCAAAGAGCAACTTTATCATGCAGGAAAAAGACACCCTCAAGTTAAAACGTCTCTCCAGAGCTTTGTTATTTCAGCACGAGCAGTAGAATCATAGAATCATAGAATC
>NW_009205818.1:0-1985 GCF_000690835.1 Fulmarus glacialis | reverse complement strand
CGCCAACTGGATTTAACTCCGTTCACCATCACTCTTCGGGCCTAGTCATCCAGCCAGTTTTTTACCCAGCAAAGAGTACACCTGTCTAAGCTATGAGCCGCAGCTTCTCTAGGAGAATGCTGTGGGAAATGGTGTCAAAGGCTTTACTAAAGTCCAGGTAGACAACATCGATAGCCTTTCCCTCATCCACGAGGCGGGTCACCTGGTCATAGAAGGAGATCAGGTTGGTCAAGCAGGACCTGCCTTCCATGAACCTGTGCTGGCTGGGCCTGATCCCTTGGTTGTCCCGGACATGGCTTGTGAGCGCCCTCAAAACGAACCGCTCCTCAAGATGAACTGCTCCATAATCTTCCCCGGCACCGAGGTCAGGCTGACCAGCCTGTAGTTCCCCGGATCCTCCTTCCAGCCCTTCTTGTAGATGGGCATCACATTGGCGAGCCTCCAGTCGTCCGGGACCTCCCCAGTTAACCAGGGACCTCCCCAGTTAACCAGTTAACCCTGTTAATAACGGAGGAGCTCTCGTATCTGTGGAAGTGACAGCTCACCAGCTGTGGCCTCCAAAGGCAAGACACAGGGAAGATGCCCAAACTGTTTGAGCTAAGGTGCCTCTAAGTCAAGAAGCTGAGCCCAGCCTTTCTAGAGAGAGAGTCAGCCCTTCCATGGGCCGACTTGTCTTCTGGAGATGTCTGTCTCTCCTCATTGGCTGCAGAGGGAGCCTACCACTTCACACATTATTTTGGGGTTATTTTTGGTAAGCAGCAAAGGCTTTATAGAAGGCCTAATCACAGAAGAAACCTTGCACTGAGTAACGATAAGCTGATTCATTTTAAATGAAACAAATCTACAGATTCAGTTTTTAATTCAAGAAACAGAATGTGGGAAATTAAGGTAATTAGTGAGTGATGACAACTGGGCTGAAGAGCTCAAAGACTCATATGTAAGGCCTGGAATTTCTTTGTCAAATTTATGAATCTGCCTGTCATTCATTATCCAAGCAAGGAGAAAACATGTTATGTATAAGTGGATAAATAATTACCTGAGAAGGGATATTAGATGTAAGCAGAGATTCTACAGGAAACTGAAAAAAAAGACTGAAAATACGTATCTTGATATATATATCTTGAAGGTGAGAAAGTGAAGGGACAAAGTGAGAACTGCCATAGTATAGCTGAGTTACGTATCAGCAAAAATAAGACAAGTACCCTCAACCATGTAAGCAAGAAGGATGAAGGAAAGAAGAAACAGAGTTCCTCATCACTGAGGGTGAGATAGCAGAAGAGAAATTAAACAACCTAGATAAAGTGCAGGTAGCAAAGGAATATTTTGCCCCAGTTTTCAACGAAATTAATGCTGAATGGGAAGAGGTGAAAGAAAGAAGGTGAAGAGAAATGAAAGCATTGAAATGAAAATTATATCCAAGGTAGACACAGAACTCAGAGTTCAGCCTGAAGAAGGTATGGGAGCGAGGGGAAACAATCCAGAATACTGAAAGAACTGACACAAGAAATTGCAAGTCTTATATCTGGGATTTTTACGGAATTGATCAAATCAGGTAATATATGAGGAAAGACCAGCAGTAAACCAGTAATATTTAAGAAGGGAAAAATTAGGATTCCATCAGTGGGGCCTCAGGAATGTACATTGTTTAGAATGTAATTAGAAGGAAATAATAATTTTCCATGGAATTATATTGAAAATGGGATAAATGCAGTAACAGATTACCAATAAATATTTTTTAAATTAACAGTATATTTCTTCCTTAATAAAAAGAAAATTCAGATTTAGTCTAAGATATATCTCATCTGTCTAGACTTTGCTAGATCATTTAAGCTTCTTTTACACTGGCAGTTAGTTAACAGAGGAACTGAGGTTTAGCTAAGAATTGTACAGTAAATACAAAATGGAGCCAACTAGGAGATGGCAGCAGTTTGTACTGACGGTGAAACTTGTATTTGAGGGACTGTGCTGGTTTTGGCTGGGATAGA
>NW_009205817.1:0-22137 GCF_000690835.1 Fulmarus glacialis | reverse complement strand
AATGATTCTATGATTCTATGATTATATTTGTTTCACTCTTATCACTTTTTTTGGAGCAAAAGTGTCCAATAACTCCATTGCTGTTCTTTCTCCATAAGGAGGTTAGTTATAGAGATTTAGAATGTTACTTCATCCTAGTACCATGTTTCAACTGCCATAGATCACATTTGTAATTGTTCAATGTAATAAATGAAATCTATGATCTACTTATTGATCCCGAGGTATGATACTTGGCAGAATGAAACATAAAGAAAATTCTAATACAATGTAGTAAGTTTTAATGGTGCAATTCCAAGGATAATAATATTGCTAAAAGTATTATTCCCCTAAGTATAAAAAGCCATTTACCTTTAGCTCCAGGTTTCTGCTTGGTCCTAGATAAAATATTAACTTTTACTTTATTTGAATTGTATTCCTTACCATTTATTTTCCAGATAAAGACCATCTACATTAAAAAGTGTACATTTGTTTAACTAAACTAGATATTCTATAGTATCTTCTTTTAATAACCAAGATTTCATTAAGTATTTTCTTACAGTAGTATGATTGTGTTACATTACCTTGTGTGTATCAAAAATAACCCCTCATAAATAAATTGTGAAATAACTGGGAGAGCACTTTAAAAAATATAGGTGTCTGATTTGTATTTGCACATGCACATTTGTTTACCTGTGTTGCAATTACAAATTATTTCAGACTGGATCAGTGATTTAGTGTTGACCAAATAAACCCGATTTAAATTAGCCAAGTGACCTCAGTCTTACAATCAGTTGCAATAAGGCAGAGGAATCTGCAAGTTTAGAACAATTGCCAGGACCTGAGCCTACGCCATACAGTCCTTTTGGATGTAGAGTTGAAATCTTGACTTGCTTAAAATTGTGGCCAGTAAAAGCTCATATATTGTGAGTTTTGCATGAGAAAGGACTGCAGTGGCAAGACCCCAAAATACCCTGCAACTTTTATTATGAGTTGTTTTCACGATACTTTAGATCATCTTTCTTACTCACGCAAACTATAGGCAGCTATAGTCATGTAAGCAGATTTAAGTAAGAGACATATAAGCAACTAAGAATTAAAGCAACTAGTCAAAGCAGAAACTCATAAAGTAGAAAATATCATAGTAGAAAGATTTGTTTTCCACATCTTAAAATCTTCCACTGTTATTGGAAAATAATAGTCCTTCGTATACAAATACATTAAGCACTAGATAGCATGTGATTTAAGGACTCTGATTTAAGAACAAATCCTCTATGATTTGGACTAATATTCTTTATGCAGCTAGTCAACACTGTATTTGTGAAATATGAATTTGAAAGAAAGATTATTGTACTAGCTTAACACTGGATATTTACACATTCGCCTCCCATATTCATTAAATATTTTCATGCAGAAAACAGTAAAGGAAAATCCCGTGGAAAGCTGAAATCCTAAGCAACTCATTTTCCACTTTAGGAGGCGAGTCTCAGTGATCAGTATGAGCTTTATTATTGCTTTAGTTGCAGGAATTATTATCTCTTTCTTAAATTGTTCTGTTGCAAATCTGAAACACACAATATTTTACATTACAGTAATATTTAATAGAGAACTGAGAATTGTGAGATAGTTTACAAGTAGAGCTACTATTACACTTCTTGTAACATCTTTCCATTAAAAAGTTAACAGGCTGGATTAATTGCTTCATGATAAATGTTTCTTTTTTAAACCTGTTATTTTCCATGCAGTAAAACATAAATGCTATATACTGTACCAGTATTAGTCTGTTTTGAAATACTGCTTTTCTCCCCAAAAAGTTTATGATGTAGATACATAGTGTGCATTCTAATGCACTAATTCAAGCTATAATAGCCTAACAAATCAGGGAACTTTAAAGAACCCACACAAATGTATATACTGTTTGTGTGGGAACAAAAATCCCAGAGAGATTCCTGAAACTTAACACTGTCATAATAAATTTGTAAATTGTGAAACATAACATATGACAGATATTATTAATTTGAAATAGAAAATAATTTCATGTTTTTAAACTGAACATGTGTTTACTTACAAATTACATTATAATTACACCGTTTTGTCCTCCCTCTTAGTGATGCATACCAATAGAGAAACCTTGAAAGATATCTCCAAAAGCCTGATGAAAATGTATGTAATATCCAGCATTACTCCATTTAGTTTAAAGTGATTATAAAAGTTGCAATAGCTAAAAGGTATTGATTTTTAAAATAAATTTGTACTTTAAAGGTGACAACATGTAGTATAGCATAAGTGTACATTCAAATTATCTATTGCTTTATTATTAATGATTAAGTGCAATTATTAATTATGGTATTGCCATCTTTTTTATAGCCATCTTCACATATCTTCAAAAAGAAGTATATTAATATCTGAGAATAAAAACAGAAGATAGAAACTATATTCAGTATGCTTTTGAAATATACATTTTTAAGTGAATATGTTCATAGTCCAGTGAATACAGGATTTTTGCAATAGGTGTAATTAAGATTTTGCTCAGAAAAAAAATTGACTGTTTTAAGAAACACAATTTTTGAAGCCCATAGTATCATGTACTAGGTAGTTGCTGTTGCTTAGGGCTTAGGCATCCTGACTCAGAAGACAAAAGTATCCTTTTCTTTGATATGGACATTTGAATTCCATTTTCTGCTCTATTCAAAAGTCATGTTGAGTATCTAGATCTTTTGCTTCAAAATGCCAGCCCTGAACTGCATGTGAATGAAATGAAATACAGTCTGCACAACCTCAAAACATGGTGACTTCGCTGGAAAAGATTTAGTTAGGAGTTTGCCTCTTTCAGGTCTTGAAAAAGCACAAGTGTATCTGGTTGAGCAGGTCACTTACTAGGGCTCAAATACAGACTGAACGAGAAAAAGTAATATAATTCTTGTCCCTCCAACCTACAGTCCCAACCATTTCTAGATTAACATTCTCACATGTGTAATTCTTACGTAATGGCTTTTGATCCACTTCAAGCATCCCAGTAGTTGTATTTTAAGTAGGAGGGAAACTTTTCTCCCTCTCATTCTCAAAGTGATTGGCACAGACAAGGTTTTCACTTTCCCCAGATCAGGTCAGGAGATGAAGGTGAATATGCTGAAAGGTAGCAGGTGGGAAGTACCCATTCTCCTCATTCAGAGAAAAATAGCATTGAAGATATTCTTCAGGAAAGCAATCTTATGAAAAGTTGGGGAAGTGCAAAAGCTAGGGCTCTTCATTTCTAATACAGTCAATAATCTGTATTTCTGTACCATGTAAGTGGACTGCACAAGAGAAAGCTATGTAGACAAGAGGTTACAGGCAGCTGATAATAACCCACTCCTGGGTGGAATATGTGCAGAACCAGTACCAGGATTCATTTTATACTAGTCATGGTTATTAATTCCCACATGTGGGTAACTGAAGCATATTTCATGTACCTTGTATGTCTTGCATATCTGCCATGCATATTTAGGCACAGGAATTCCTCCAGTCTGGAGAGCAGGCTCCAACCACCTGAACCTACATTTGCAGTTTCAGTGGATGGACAAGGAGTGTGCCTGTTTGGGAAGCAGCCTCGGATAATTTTGCTACCGTTCCTCACTTGGTGCGCAGTTTTGGAAAGGAGTGCATACACTAAAGCATTTGCCTGCATCAGGAGAAAAAGCTCAGCATTCTGCAGACTGGAGAGTTGTCAACAGGGCGCTACTGCAGGACAACTGGACTTTCTTGGCAGTTGCTCGTACTACCCATCAACATTTTTGTGACAGTGCAAAATGCTCTAAAATTTAAAAATATACACCACCAAGGAAAGATGGTGTAACTTTAGGTGGTCATATATAAGCATGTTTCTATGCTCCTATTTAGAAATCATTTTCTAGAATATATGCTTTGATTTCAATGAGTGTTTTAGAAGTATGGTGCCATTTAAAGAAACCCCTGGAATAAAGATGGTGCACAGGACATAATGTTCACCCTTATATGGTAAAGACAGAAAAGTTTATTCCTAACTGTACTTATAATACCCTGTACAGGAAGTATCAGAATACCCTCAAAGATATTTTGATTGCTGACGTCCATTTTGTAATAAGCCTGTTTGTGATCATTAACCCTTAGATAAGGCCTTTAAAAAAGACAGAAGTAAACAGGGTCTGTTTGATAGTATACAGTATTGAAGAAATTACGGGTTTTATAAAAAGGCATGGTTTTTCAAAAAATATCTCTCAAGAAGTTTTGAAACATTGCATCTTGGATAATGGATTTCTCATTAATAAATATATAAATCAGAAATCATTTATTCATACAGTGTAATGTAGCAATTTATTACATACTGCGTGAATTTTGTAATCAGGGAATCCCCTGATGAAAAAATAGCACAATATTAATTACCAGCACCATCTGTGCTAAACAATAGGAAAAACAATATTTTAATACAATGACTTCATGCATGTCAGTTATCTTCAACATTAAACACTGCAGTTTTGTTGATGTGGTTTACCTTCTACTCATTTAAATAACTGATGTTCTTACAAAGGTTAAAACTATGAATAACTGAATTAAAATTAAATATAATGAAAAATACCAATAGATACAGCATGGATCAAGCTCATTCATCAAATAAATGATCATATAGGTATAGATACATATATTTAAACATACATTTTCAAATTTACCTACACGTTTCCAAAAAATTATTATTTACATGCTTGTTACCTGCAAAAGACTAATGTTCAACTTCTAAGAGTTGTTTTGAGTTGTTTTTTTTTTTTAATTATCACTATTCTAAATACATAATCCTCGCAACATAAATATGGAATTTACTTGGCAAACGTGAGTATAAGTTGTTTTGATGTACACAAAAGTATTTAAGGTACATTTAGTATTCTGGAAACTCACTGAATTTTCCACTGTATCCTGCCACCCCCAGTGCAAAAGAAGAGTGATTTTAGGAGAGTTTGCTTTCACTCAGTATGATAGAAAAGGTATTATTCTTATACATCCAGGTGCTAATTTTGTTTAATGATTTATTGAGTTTAAAAATATGTTGGCTAAATCAAAATTACACCTCTCAACATATTGCCTTCTTGAAATATTCTGCCAAAGGAGCCAACCAGGGGTGTTAGGGTAAGGACAGGATTCAAATTCACTGGTTGAGCTTGCCATGGGAAACTCTTAAACACAGCTTCCGTATTTCCAAAGTCCCCCACCTATACCCATGTGCATTACCAATGTGCAACATCCTTCTGTCTGCACATTCTCTTTATTATTTAATTATTTCTGACACAAACATTTCCTTTCAGTACACTGTCATCAAGTTCTGATTATATTTAAATATGTGCCCACTACCAGATTTTTTTTCCTTCATATCTATCCTATATTGGGGTTGTCTATCAATTTGCAACTTTCCTCATAACTTCTGTATTAATTTTTCAGTGCTTCAAGACTTCATTGGCCTTCAAATATACATGTCAGAGCCCTAAAAACCCACAGTAGGCTGTGTCCCAGAACAGTGCTTTTATGCATATACTTTTGGTGTTAATAAGAATTTATTGGGTTTTTTAATTATGAACTTTCACTTGCTGATATACTTTTTCATAGGTATGGTGGATAACATTGTTTGCAAGAATTTACAGGAAAGGAGACAGTAATGAGACTCTCACAGACTTAGGAACTGGCCCGAGCATTTATTTACCATAATAAAAATTAACTGCTTATTTACAGCCATCAGCTCACCTACTGAAGGGCAGTGTGAATTCTCCCAGCCCCTGGGCAATCCGTTTTCCCCAGGCCTCCAGTGAGCTGCACATTATTCTCTAGCAGTGCGCATGTGCTTGCCCGTGGCTGGAAGGCTGTGCCAAAGGCAGGCAGCTCCCTGCTCTCTGCACAGTGTCTTACCCTTCCCGCAGGAGGCTAATTTTTGCATGCTTTTCCATACCAGACACGGAGTGCCCTGACACCGCTTTGCGGGAGGAGACTATGGATTTGCACACTTTGCACTTGCCCTTTGCTTCAGTTGGGTGACAAGGCAAGGAAACCTCTCAGACAGAACTATGATAGTCTTTAATGCTCGGTATCCGAAACAAAGTTATAAAGGAAGGCTTTGCACTTTTGAACTGCGACATACTGGTACTCAGCAAATAGCAGTACTTTATTGTGACATCCACAGATACTGTCTCAGGGATTCTGTAGCCTTGTGCTGCCAGTGGATTTCTGTACAAACTGGATCCATTCAGGTATTCATCTCCTTACCAGGGCTATCTTGGTCTGCTAGGAAAGTTGTAAATCTCACCAGATACACCATAGGGATGCCTAACCATTGCAAATTCAGTCTGATTTCTTTTTCTTCCTCATTTTGATGTTTGCTTGTGGCCATTGCTCCATTTCCGTAACAACAATTCTCTTCTCTAACCAGCCTGGCTATTCTTCCCTCCCAGTGTTTTCTGGGGGTGGTTGAAAAGATTTCTTTCTCCCTTGCAATCTAACAGTTTTCTCAGTTGTGAACACGTCTCCAGGCTGATAGCTACTTCCATACCTACATCTCTCATATCTTTTCTCTTTTCATGCTGCTTCTTTCATGATCTTCCTAAATTTTTAATTAAAGGGAACCTCCTCAGAAATATTGTGCAGACTCTTCCCTTTTTCTTCTTAAAGAAAAACTCTCCTCTAATTTTCCCAAGCTTGTGTTATTCAGTGCTACCTTTTCCCAATGTCAGGCTAACTGCAATCTGGCCATTATGTAGAATTCACTTCTTGCTCTTAGTGACTAAGTGACTCCCTCTTTCTGCTGCCTGTACTTCATTATTTCCTCTTACTCTCTTCGACCTAAGTGGTTCTTCTGACAACTGTAGATTTCTCACATGTGTGGATCATTTCTATGGCTCTGTACATCTAATTTCTTCTTATCTCATTCCAATATATTATTATAGGCAGTTTTACTCCTGCCTATATAACACATTTTTCACTTTTCAGTGGTGGGTTCTGCTATGTGACAAGGCTTTTCTTCTGTGGTTTTTCAGGTCTCCTTGGTGCTCTTTTCAATGTATTTCCTCCCTCAAATAATTCCTTCCCCTTGCTCTTTTCTTTCTGGTTGTTCCTCCCTCCTAGTCAATCAATAATTATTTTCAAAAAATGATGCTTAATTGTTTCCTTCTCTGCAATGACTTCTCCCCATCATTATCTTCTCCACCTTTCTTGACTAGGCAAATGCAAAATCTTAGGCCCCCCACTAAACACTGCTGGAAAAAAATATTTTGTCTCTATCAAGACAACCTTTCAATAGTGTTTCAGTAAATCAACTCTTGCAGTTTGCTTTTCAGCCCTTAGTTTAATTTCTCTTTTGCTTTTTTCATTCTTCCTCACTGGTTTTATTCCATAGTTGATCATGAGGACATCGGAGTGAATGACACTTCGCACAGTATGGAGCAGATCTCACTTGCCTTGATCATTCAAATAGTTCTCCTGACAATACCTGAGCAGGATTTGCCTTAGATTTCTATTATGCTGTATTTTAGTTATCAGGACAAGATATTTTAGAAACATGAATGCTACATTCAAAAATTATTAAAAATCCAGTGTTTATAGTAAAACAGTAACTAAGAAGTACATACTAAATAGAAAATTGAAGATATACATACAAATTCTGCTTATGTTTTAGCTTGTCAACCTGAAATTTGAAATTTGAATATGACATTTGAAATCTTTAGAAAATGACCAGCTGCAGAAAATACATACTTTTTGAATTATTGCTGTACTGCAAAATGCCTACATTTTTAAATACCAAGCGCTACACCGACAATCTGCAAGTATGGGAGTGGGGTGTTTAATTTGCATTAGAAGTTACAAAATGCTGTAAATACAATGTAGAAAGATAGCAACGTTGACTTCTAACAGGTGAACTCTTATAGATGGGTTCAACTGCAAGTAAGTTTGGACTTAACTGTCAGTAAAGATTTGCAGCTGATACCTGGCTCTGCGGTTACGCAAAAGAGGCACCACATTATGAACCTGATTCAGAGCTGCTGATTAGCGACACTAGGTGTGTAAGTGGAGGGAGAAGCAATGCTGGAGTGTGCTTCAAGTATTTTCGGACCCTGGAGTACTTTGAACCTCACTGAGCCTCATCTGAGCACCCTTGAAGAGTGAGTAAGCTGTTCAAAAAGCCAGCTACGCCGTTCAGAGGCAGCATCAGGGACACAGGCAGTAGGGCTCCAACTCTGAAACACAACCTCCTGAGATCTTTGCTTTTACGGCTGCTTTAGGGCGGTGAAGATCATTAGAATGCATTGAGAACTGATGGAATACATGCATACATCCCCAAACCATATATAGTGCTCATATAGAAATATATGTGCAGGCTTCATATTTAAGATTGTGAAGGAAAGGCCTAAAGTAATCTTGTTCTCTAACTGCCCGGTGTATAACCATACATAGAGACAAAACTATCTCATTTTAAATTCCATAGTTGATATTAAAAATTAGATTTTATTAATTAGTTTGCTATCCCATTTATTGATCAGTCCACTTTTTAGTGATTCTTCAAAGACTCCTGATAGAACACTTATATTAGGATCTCCTCGATGTATTTAAAATGGCTTCCCAAGAATGAGGGAGTATTTTCAACACTTTTTTCTCCAAATGGGAATACTTTCCTGAAGAATACATATGTTGTTCAGACACTATGCATCTGACTTATTACCAACACAAAATGCTCAAGAATTATGAGCTAGGGTTCATTATTTTATAAATTGGACTCCATTTATGTAAATAATGTATTTAAGAATGCAGCTTTTTAAAAACTTATGTTACATCAAAACGCGCATTTTTAGCTTTTGTCTTTTGTACAACTGAGACTTACAGGTAAGTTATTTATACATTTGTGGGTTGGTAAATAAATCACTTCTAACAAGGCTTTCTAAATAACTCCTCTCTATCTTTTCCTTAGATAACACAAACATTAGAAATGGGACATTACTGCATTTAGCTATTAAGCAAAGGTTAAGACTGTTTCTTAACTAGTTCATTTCTTCTAAAAAGGGAAATACACTTTAAATGCACCAAATTTTCTTTCATTCAGTCTTCACAAAATTGTCTGCATATTCGCTATTATGGTTGGATGATTTTTTCTGTTGGGCATAGGAACAGAGTATGAAAATATTCTTACTAAACTTACAAAATTGAGGAAATAGGCTACGTGGCATTTGTGTCCAGTTATTGTTCAGTTTAGAACAGCTGAAAGAAATAGGTAAAAGGTTCAGATTTAATGTAGATTAGGAAAATGATTGTTTTAAATTTGAATTTGTGATTAGTTACCAAGAGATTGGGCACATAATGGAAACTGTTGCTTGATAATTTTGCTAAATAAGTCAACAAAGGGACCAAAGACTGAGCAAACAAGGAGACCTAGTTATCCCTTCTCATCAAAGTCAATCCTTTTATCTGTCACAGTTTCAAGACATGATACTATCAACACATTTTTCAGAAATAAACATTCTGAAATTTCCAATCCAGACAGAAACAAAAGAATTTAGGGTGATACCTGTACAAAGCAAATGAAAAAGAGGTCAGGGAAGAAACTTTTGGATGCATTCTTCTATATACTGATAGCCTCCAAGCCATGATTTTTATGTTTAGGAATGTAAGTATCAAACAGTTGTCCTATTCTAATGCATCTACCCACGGTTTGAGGAGATTAAATTGGGGGAGTTACAATTCCTGCTACTTCTCATCGGTACTTAAAATCCTATGCTTAAGTTGTTTTTGAAACACAGAGAATAGTTAATTCTATTCCTGTCCCCAAGTTTAAATGTTTCTTCAGAAGTTAGATTAGGAGTCAGTGGATCCTCTTCTCCTCTGTCCTGTGTGGTCAAGGATGATGTTTACCCTAGAGGTACTTTCCAAATTACTGTGCCCTAATTTTGTTTAAGGGAGGCTGAAACATCAAGCAAGGAATTAGTTTTGTCTTATTCAAGTCAGCAGAAGATACATGAGCACATGGAAGATATATTTATGATTTTGGAACTTAGACTGAGCTTTTTATCTCCAGTTCTACATATAACGAGACCTTCCAAAACATGTAACAAAACTGGGTACTCCTAATGGGTATTTAGATGCTATGTATATTGGTTTAAGACATAAACCAGTGAATCTTAAAGTTGTATTTAGTTGCTTTATTGATAATCAGTTCTTCAAACCATTTGTCCCCTGTGGCAGGTGGCTCATCTTGCTTATTTTTCTACCATAGGTATGCAGTTTACCAGATCATGGAATGTACAATAGACTCCTGTTGTTATGTTGCCCTACTCCTATGTTCAAAACAAGAAATGGCTATGTACTGCTGATGGGAAATAAGGTTAAATGACTTCTTAACACTTACTTACGTACAGTATAAGTAGCTTAGTTTCTCAAAATTTGCTAAAACATCAAATTAAAGAAATGTAATTTTCTTTGGACTTTGAAAATTACACTACTTAGACACATCAGCTAGGACTTGGGAACATACTCTGAAGAACATACTTTTGGATCTTGTCTGTAAGTGCTGATATTAGAGGTACTATTGTAATATTGTAGATTTTACCTTATTGCATCTTGCATCTTGTTTGCATCTGTGAATTTTATGAATGGCTTTATTTCATAATTCTTTTCAACTCTTTCTTTATTTCAGAAATATATATAAAATCAATTATGTGCAAGGTTGAGGCAAAATCTACACCGAAGTCATCTTTTTTCTTCTTTTTCTTTTATTATGGTGGAGTAATGGTCATATATGACATTTTAGAAATAAGCATAATGAATTTATTGCTGACAATTATTGCAATTAAAAAAACCCCAAACCTGAATTGATTTGCCTTTCATATATGATACTGTATCATATATGAAATTCAAATTAAATGAAATTCATGTCCTAGAAGGCCAGTGGCAGGAACAGGAAGTAAAAATACATTTTTTAAGAGCTCATAGGTTTCATGCACTAAATCATGAATATCAGTTACACACATATAGAATGAATTAATGCCATGACAAGTGTTCTGATATTTTTGACTTATGGACATGGAAGTCGGAGACACAAAAATACTGAATGCTAGAAAAGTCATACATGTTATCCTTAGTCATTCAGTGTTTCTTTAACATTGATTTTAAAATGGAATTGCAACCAGCTGTTTACCAGGTAGTGAAACTGAGGGAATCAAGTCCCTCTAGACTTGCTTGGAAAATTTTGAAGCTTCAGTGCAATGCCAAATAGGCTCGAGATAAAATAGGGCCTGGAAGCTGCTCATATTTAAACATTACCTTCAGCTGAGAGTTAGATCAGTCAAAAAAAGAAAAGAGGAAAGAGCATGAACACAGAAGCAAGCAATAAGACAGCCAAGTGTTGCACAGTTGTGCATACTCTACCACTCTTGTACTATCACGTACTGATACCAGTTAGGAAAGATTTGTTTGTGCTGGATGATTTGACAAAACACGTCATAGCATAAGAAAATGGAGAGACCTAATTGCCTCTGCTAAATTGACTTACTTAACACCTGTTAACTTGAGCTATAGTTATGACCCTTCTCAGAAAATCTCTCCTGTGCTCAGAGGAAGGCACAAACTGCAAAGAATAAAAAGTTTTTTCCTAGCTCTTTAAAAGGGCACCTGCAAAAACCCTGGAGAAAAAAAGGAAATGTAATGGAAGAAGTAAAACATCAGGGGAAAAAAAACAACAAATGCAAGGGGGGAAAGAAAAAGAGAATCCATTTCTAAGAAAAACAGTATTTTCCATCTCCCACTTGAGAGAGGAGCAGTGGGCCAATGAGAAGGACATACAGATTGTAAACAGACAACTCATGTTGCAGAGTTGGAGGCTCAGAGCATCTTCCACTTCTACTGTTCCCAAGATCCACCTACACATGAGCTTAGAAGGAAGAGATTAGCAAAGGAAAGGTAGGAAAGGAAAATATGCCATTATGAACATCATCATTATCATCATGAACAAATTCCCAGAAACACAGGAGGGTCATTTTTTGCTAGTCTACACAAAACTTTATCTCAAAAATGGGGCAAAAAGTAGAATTTAAAAGAAGTCAAATTTATTTGCATATTTCCATTGTTTTAAATATTTCTTCAAAGCCTATAATTGCACTATGTGAAGACCTGGTAATATTAGAAAGCATCTATAACCATTATGCGTGATGGAGCCCTGCTTTCCTGGAGATGGCTGAACACCTGCCTGCCGATGGGAAGCAGCGAATGAATTCCTTGTTTTCCTTTGCTTGCATGCACTTGCTTTACCTTACCTGTTAAACTGTCTTTATCTCAACGCACGAGTTTTCTCACTTTTACTCTCCGATTCTCTCCCCCATCCCACCGGGGGGGAGTGAGCGAGCGGCTGTGTGGGGCTTAGCTGCCGACTGGGGTTAAACCACGACAAGCAAAGTGGCAGTGGCTATAGTTAGGTGAATTTTCCAACTTTGCCTGTTTAATTTCAGTTTTACACATTTACTTTAAAATTGTATTTACTTGAGTCATGTATAGAATCAAAGGCCCTTCTAGAAAGCTTTGTAATTTCAAGATTATTTCATATTAATTTAATTTTACTATCAATCAAAGGCTGTACTATGTGGCATGCTTTTGAGTGCCAGAGAAAATAATCCTTTATTACTGTTGTTGTTGTTTCATCAACAAGAGGGTCACATAGTGCATTACTTCCATAGGTCAAGCCTACTGTGCACCCTGGGATGCCTTTGTTCTCCCCTCTAAGTGCACTGGCTACCAGCTTCCCCACTCCCCTGTATTTTGCAAACTCTTTGCAGCTCCTTCAGTCCCTTACTTCGTTTTAGGCTTTCTAGATACATCCCTGCCCTTTCTCTTCTCCCAGAGTAGGATACCCTCTTCTCTTACCTTCATGCCAGAAGCTTCCTGTGTGTGTATCCCTTCCTCTTACTATCCTTTTCCCAGTTACCATTCTGACAGCCATCCTCTGTGTCTTGGAAACAATTCATTCAGGAGTCTTTGTGTTTTAAAAAGCCGGAAAGAGATGTGTGCCAGGTGTTGTGCTAGAAAGTCTATAGGATGCTACAGAGGTGCTTTTAGGTTCTGGATATGGAAATCAGAGTTCCACCTACTTCTGATTTTCCCTGTCCAGCTACTAGGAAAAGTAATTGGGTTCGATCCATTGATTCACACAAATTGACCAAATATAGAATTCCAGGCATTGCATAGTAGAAGTAGACAGAAATGCCATCGAGCTGGGCATTGAATCTCTCCTCAATTTGGCAGTTATGCTGTTGTTACTTCTTTGTACAACCTTGCTGCTAACCTATGGATAGCAATGCAAAGCTGATTTCTGTAGAATAATTTAAATACATAGTTAAACTACAAAGCCTACTTAAAATTAAATCCCTGTTTATTACAAGCACAACTGCAAGAACCATTCTTTTTTCAATGGTAAATAGCCCCATTAGTGTGAACACAAAGTTAGCTGAGTAGAGTAGTCATGTTTTTCCTTCTCTCAAGATATACTTCTTTTAGTCTGGATAGGTACAATTCTTCTTTGTCTGTTTCTCCATCATTTTGTTTCTACAATACTATGTCAAAACTGACTGATAGGAAGTAATTTCTTTAAAGGTACTACATATTGCCATTTGATATTAAAATGACTATTGATACATACAGAATAGCAAAATTAAACTATATGTTTTAAAGGGAGATGTGAATACCCGTGACTTTTAATATGTCATCATTATGCATAATAACATACATTCTTGTCATAAACTTGTATACTTAGTATAAGATAGATAACAATACTTTAGCCCATGAACTTTAGAATAAATATTCAACAGTAAAAGACAATTAAAAATAATCATTGCTTTTTTTTTTCCAAAAGCTTTCTACCAAGTAAAGTTAAAGGCTTCCTTGAAATGCATGTACACCTGTAGGTGTTACACATCTGGGCAATATGTAGATTATGAGAGCCACTGGATCTAATATATGCATCTGACTACAGAAAGGCATTATAGTTTTTGATTTGCATTTTATATCTTTCATGTGTGCACAGTTTTCTGTGCACACAACTATGTTTTTCTATGTCTAAGATATCCTCTCTGAAACCAACTAGCTGGAAGACCAGCTGGAGATCTTTTCAAAATATACTTCATAATCTTGAAGGGAGTGTATTTTATTTTTCTGGCCAGCAGTAAATTTTCTACCTCAGTAGCATGGCTTATGGTACAGTATTAAAGATCCAAGCTTTCACAGCAGGTTGTATTGGCTATGTAAGCTTACACTGATTAAGCTTCTAGGAAGAAACAGTCGAATATAAACACACAAAACAACACCACCACAAATTCTCAATTGAACTTAGCTAAATCAATGAAATGTGAATTGTGAATTTATCTCACTTAAATATACATTATACAACTAAAACCAATTTAATAAACGGTCAAATCCATGGCCCACAGATTAATCCATATTGATATTTCCTATGCAGCATTATTTTTACTTTCCAGCACAAGATATCCAATACTACTGCTCTGTCAGTTCACAGTCACATTCGATTCTTTTAATAAAATCCTGTATTGCATTACTGTTAGACCGAACAAGAAGTGAATTTCCACATGGGAAATTTTGGAAGAAAAGTAGATGCAGGTCTTACTATTATTATAACCAAAGGCAATAATATATACTCTCTTTTTGACATATCAAGTCTATTGATACATACTATAGAAATAAATACAAAAGTTGCCACTAATTACTGCAGGATCACACTTGGAAGATGAAGCCAAACCAGCCTGTGACCTGGACCCTACCTCACCTGCTTGACTGCAAGTTCCCCTCCAGTGGTTGTTTCAAGCATACAGACTTTACAGGTATCACTGCTCCTTTCATAAAGAAAGTGAGGTGACAACATCTTGCCGACGTTCATTACCTACAAATAATGACTATCTGAAAATTTTGAAGAATGTTGTGCTCCATCCACTCCCTAGCCATCCACACCACAGCCTTCTGTCACTGCACACACGTGTGCAACACAAAGCTGGAGCCAAACTGCAAAATCCAGCTCTTCAACTTATTTTCTCTCATGCCTTTGGGAACTGGTTAAGATTCTTTCAAGGTGGTAGGTTTTCCTTATAAAAAAAAAAATGTCAACATTATAAAACTGCAATATTTCTTGTGACTCCTCCGTTTGGCAAACAGGTTTCCAATGAAACCCAAGAAGAGTCTCCTGGCAGCCCACAGGGCATATTACTTTGCCATCTGCTGGTGGTCCCCAGCTTCCAGGTTCCTCTGGTTTAGCTTACTCTTCCAAAACTGGGAACTGGAACCCACAAGTGGACAGCACTACCATGTGGGCTTTGCCCGGTGTCGTGACCTTGACATCTGGAAGACCTGACCATGAGCATGAGGGCTTAGTGAATCAGAGCTGGATGGTCTTGCCTTCAAGGCACTGGTCCCTCAGTGCTACATTAGCTGCCTGGAAGGTCTGGCTCAGGCTGCGACTGTAAAAGTTTCCAATTTCTCTGCTCTAGAGACAAGAGGAGGCAGAGGTTGGATGATTCACCTTCCCATTTTCACTGTGGAGAACCTAGAAGCAAGGCAATCCATGAAAAGCCAGAAGGCTCAGAGCTTGTGTTCTTGTTCAGTTTCACACAGAATTTTCCATATTCTCTTCAATGGAAATAAAAATCTTCCACTTTGGTTTTGAACAGAAATTCCAAGTTTCTGCTGAAACTGAGAGAACATGAAAAAAAAAAATCTGCGGAGAAAATCAGATTTTATCACAGATACTTGGAGTCAAATGACCAGGACCTAAGAGCAGCATTTTCCTTTTTCCTTTTTCGCTTCTCCTCGCACACTCACCTGCAGCGTCCTCAGTGTCAATGATGTGCTGAAATATGCTATAATCACTGCTTTCCACTGTCTGACGGTAAGCATACACATGAACTTCTCCCATAGCAGTTCCTGAGAATGACACAAACACTCTGTCTTGTAATCTTGGAAAAATAAAGCTCATTTTCCCTGAAAAAGTAAAACTGACTACAAACCCAGTTTATTATATGCACAAAATAAATTATCAAAGGGAGACAAGTATTTTGTTTGTTTTCTAATCTTGTTCAGGTGTATTTATTTTAAAGGTGACTTTTCAGAGTGGAAATATGCTTTTGAAATTGTTCTACTTTTCAACACTGTATGCCAATAGGTTGCCTTTTCACCTTTTTCTCAGCTTGTGGAGGATATGAAAAGGAAAAATATAGATGAGCAAAAATCAGACTACAAATCAATCTCCAGAAAAAGAAAATATTCTATTATTTAATTTGATATAGATGGTATTTGGACAGAAAACAACCCATTCTCATTAACAGTGAGATTTAGCTTTACTTTTTCACACTGAAATAGAACTTTAACCCTTGAGCAATCCCACTGAAATAATTGTATATTGTTAATGTTCAAGGTGAGACCCTGATCCCACTGAAGCAAATGGCAGAGATTCCACTAACTTCAGAAGAGTCATATTTAATTCCTGGTCTCCTTTGGCTGTTAGAGTCTGTCCTGGCGTCTACCTAAGAGCATAAGAAAGTAAAATACCATCACGGAGAAGGATTACGTACCTTTGATGAACATCATGTGATATGGTAATACAGAGGATTTAAATCATGTAGTACCGATTCTTAATCATTATCATATACCAGGTTCTTGTCTTTGTGCTCACCTTTACTGACCTTCAGATGTATGGTAGCTCTCTATAATATAATTTCCATAGAGCTCTAAGGTTTAGCTTACCCCTGCTTACATTTACTTTATTAGCAGCTGTGGTATTGTTCAACGTTAGGGTCAGCATTGCAGGAAAGAAGTTGATTAGGGATGTATGTGTTTGGGAAAGGAATTGATGAACTAATTCTGTGGAAGGGAATACTCCTCTTCAGGAACTGTTTACTGTTCTCTTTTATGAAGGGTACTTTCTATTGCAGTGGAAATGATGGATTAGTTTTGTTTGCGGAAACTTCTGAACTTCCATTGTTCAATGGTCCGCGGTGCAGGACACACTTGTAGAGAAGTGCAGGCAGTTGGCTGGGAGCCAAAGGAAAATTTTGGTGGAGGTTTCACTTGGAAACGATGATTCCAGGAAGTGAAAGTTTGACTTAGTTCAAGTTGTGATGAGCATGCAAAATAGATTTACATTCATTCAAGTTCATTTGCAAGTTGTGGCTATGCAAGTGAGTTTAATCACTGATATCTTGCAAGCTGAGTTTCAACAAGTCTCAAACTGCTGGTACGGCTCCTTCCTTAGTGGCAAAAATGTATTATAAAGTAAGAGGGAACAGAATAAACTTTGTTGATGCAGTATAGGCTTAAGCATGATCCAATATAATGCAGCGCTTAACTCATCATTCTCTATTTTGTTTTACTCCTATGAGACAAGAAGAAAGAGCCTGGCAATGTTTCTAGATTATAAATTCTTTAGGGGATGGAATATGTCTCTTTGTGTGTACTTTGAAGTGCCTCTGACACCTTGGGGTTCTTTATAAATGGTAGTAATAATAATCATTTATTGCTGTGCAGTGTGGTCTGGTCTCCCATTTACATTCAGTATGATTGGTGGTGCTGTGTTGCTGTCCTGTTCATCACTTCTCACCTTGCACTTACATGCAACTTCTATTATGGTTATTTTTAGAATACATAAGGCACTCAAATAACATGATTACAAGTGTGGAACAACAGCTTAGCAAGTAGATAGGAGGATAGTTCACAGAAAGAGGCAACATACTGCACCTAAGCTGTGCAAGATCAAACCTGACATTGTAAAATCAAAGAGAGAGGGTTAAATATGAAAATAATGTGATTAGATTATAATGAGTACTGGGGTTTTTTTACAGTTGAGTTACCATCATTTAATGAGTTCTGGCTTTCTTTTTAAAATTCTATATGTATGCATGCAACGTGTGTGTCAATATATGCATACATGCATACTCACACTTGGGGGGGGGTGTGTGTGTTTATGTGTGTGTGTATTTTGTAAAACACACAGAAAATAGTGTGCTGCAGGATACAAAACGGACCAATTGTAAGGTCCTATAATGTCATTTCCCATTCCTGGAGGGAAGTACAATGACCATAAGCTTCCCTTTCATGGAATCTGAGCAATCTTTTTAGAAAGCTTCATTTTCTGTCAACTTCAGGAATGGGATATATTTACATACATTCAGACAGTTTGTGAAGCCTGGAGGCAATGAGTAGCGGGGAAGGGTGCGGCATGGAATGCTCTTCCAGCTCCAGCTGACAGAGGGTACTGAGTGTTTTGTTCTAGTTGTCAGACGTTAGAGCACCCCTGTGATTTCTCCAGCTTTCTGCTGAAGGCTGGCTTGGGTTCTTATCTCCAGGGTGGTGCTGAACTGGTGGGGGCATAAAAGAACCTTTATCTCCCCTCTTCAGTGCAGCAGAGGAATGAACCCAATATAATATGATCGCTTCAGGTAAAGTTTATAAGTTTGTGGCCTTCAGGATATTGGCATTTTATGATGTCTAACATGTACCAAAAGATGGAGAAATTTTGCATCAGATGAAGGTATTCCCCCTTGTTTTTGCTGTTGAATTAAATACTGTAAATTGTCCTGTCACAAATGCTGTAACAATTTTTTGTTTGAGATATACAATTACATACATTTTGCATATTACTAAAACAAATTTTAAAATTATTATGCCCAATCCCTTCCTATCACAGGTACTATCTAATATGATCCTTCTCTGAAACCACTTATTTCACCTAAACCTGTTAGATTACCTATATTCACTTCTCCTGCTGGAAGCCCTTCCAAAACCTTATGGCTTTCATGATTGGAAACTTTATTCTAGTCTCCAGTCAATTTTACTTCTGGTCAATTTAGTCTCATTTATTTTTTATGCCATCATTTAAATTTCACATCCATTTTGGTGCTCCTTCACTAGGCTTGCCTTTCTCTCTGATCATACGAAGTCAAGGTGTGTGTATGCACCTCACTAACATGCAACAGGACTCTGCCTAAAACAACGGTTTATGGAACTTAACAATAGTTGGAAGTTTTATAATTCACTGAAGATCATAAATTATAACCTTCAGTCACTTGCATACTGTAGTTCTTTATTGATATTACAATTCTTTACATCTCTCAGAGTAAGAAAATGTAGTTAAACTTCAGTCTAAATAAAGAAATGATAACCCTGTAGATTTTTAATTGATTTTGAATCATTAAAGTTTGATATTTAAGTCAATTTGGTGTAGAAGAATGGGACTACGGATTGTCTTGGCTGAAATTAAAAGCAGTTTAGATCGTTATTGGAATAAATAAAGTTTCTAATTTCAACCCCAAAAATGACACTGTATCATAAAGCCACTGTTTAAAAACATTCGATTATTGACTGCTAAATTGCATCTAAAATAGTAATTTTAACATCTTGAGCCAAAGTAATTCTCACCTAAAACTAGTTTTAATTCCAATTTTACTTGAAGACAGATTGGTACAGGTCCTGAATAGTTGTCTTAAGAGATGTGCATGGCAAGGTAACATCTGAATGAGGTATAATGGTTTAAGAAAATAATTCATTTTAAGTAATATAACTCAGCCTGAAAGAGATGAAGGTCCATCCTTCTAAATAATTTTTAATTTTAATAATGATTTGGGAAAAGATGTAGTTATCGAGGGCAGAGAACATGGGATAGGGTATAAATATTCCAGCTCCACTGCTTAGAAGCCCATAGAAATGGTAGTCAGTAAAGAGGCGTCTGGGGACATTAGTTGACAAGGTCAAGTACTTAGATTTAATCAAATTCATTTTGTAGCTGGAGATTTAGTCATGGTTATAAGACAGAGAAGTCATCTCCAGTGAAGAAACCTAAAAAGAAAGCAATACATCATCTGCATGAAGTGAAATATACTGCGCTCAGCCATTTAGCTTCATGTCAGTATTAAGGAAGGGTTTGGAAGTACTATTCTAGCATAAGCTATTTAAATACCAGTAAGTGATAATGTAAAGCAGTTGTGGTTTTTTTTCAGTGATATTGTGAATCTCTGGCAACAGCTTAACATTATTGCTACTGGGATACACTGATGTCATGAACTGATTCAGGATGAAGATCTGTATTTCATTACCAGTTTGAAAGTTTGTATAGTTTTAACATAAGGAACTGATTTTCAACACCTGCTGCTGCCATCACAGAAGTTTAAGGGAGATACAGCATTAGTTCCACAAAGGAGAACAGGGCTCTTTGCCTTTCTTACGCAGTTCAAAAACGGAAGACACTGCAGGAGATCAGCTGGAGAAACAGAAATGGAACTGTCTTGTAGACCATTGCTTATTACCTCAACTTAAGATTCAGACCATATAAAATGTTTGAAGTCTAGAGCTCTGTATGAGCTAGCATATTTTGGAACAGATGGCATGAAACTGTGACGATTTCAAGATCTACAATGCTCTTAGGGAACAGGGGTATTTGTTCTGAACAGGCAACCACTGATTAATAACTGTTCCTGTCCTAAAAGGGAGATGATGGAACTGGACTTGTTGTGTGTCATAAAGGACATCCCTTGGTGTTCTGTTTTTTTCACTAGGTGCATTTACTATATGAATACCTGTGTGTTCTAAGATTGACTCGTTATAAATGCCTTGTTCTGAAATTTAAAAGCTGCAACTGGTTGAACTTAATTCCAGCTTGTTTTCTTGTATTCAATTCAAGATGCTATTTTCCATACACGGGTATTTTAACAAAATGTATACAACTTGAAATGAAATACTAAAAGTAAAGAAAATAGATGATAGCTCTGTATTTTTATAGAATGGAGATTTCTTAGAATTAAATACTCTAGAAATAGAACTGTCCAATTATATCACCTAGTCCAAACACAGGAAATCTAAAGTAAATTTTCCATTTTTTTCCTATCTAGTTTTTGAAGTTATAAATGAATGTGCTTCATCATATTTTTAAAACTTTCATTATGTAAAATCTCACCATGACAGGTATTTTCTTGATTAGCAGCCTAAATTTGCCTTTCTAGAAGTCTATGCCACTGCTCCTTCTAACGTATTATCTTTTACTGAATAATTTTTCCCAGTGTTACCTCCTACTAATATCTTAGTCATAGTACAACAACCTTGGTTCTCCTCCGCTTTATTCATAAGCCATTCCTCAGGTTACCTGACTTTCTTTTATGTACTGAAATTTGTTTATTTTCATACTGCAGTGCACAGGATCAAGGTTAACATTCTAGGACAAGCAGTTTAACTGAGTTTAACAGAGAGAACAAGAGAGATACATTAACAAATACTGATGCGAATATGAAAGGCAGATGAAAGAACCATATAAGTAAGAGAATAGCAATCAAAAGTAATACATGAGGTGATTAATAGGTAACAAAATAAGGCATACCCATCAACATACATATTTTTCTGTCTTTCAAATGATCAAAGCTTTGTTTACATGAGGTAGAAACTGATGGTTCTTCATGTAGGTCCTATATCTCGCATCCAGAGACCTTTTTCCCAAACCCCAGGAGGATGGTGGGCTAGGAGGCCAACTGAACAGGTACATTATTGTATGTGTTGTTGAATTGGATGCTGCAGACCCACATCTCTTCTGGCAGAATGCATTAGGGTTAAAAGATACTGAAAGTCACGTATTAGGTGTCATTTAAGAATAAGAAAAATGTTTATTTCGTATAAATATTGGCTGGCAATCTTCTATACAGTAAATGGGTACCGAAAAAGGTTCGACACATTTTGGGCAAGATAATAAAAAGTTGATCTGACCTCACCCGCAGCAGGGTTAAACTAAGGAGTTATCTGGGTAGCACTTTCATTTTTAAACCATTTGATAGCTACTCCACTGTTTTTCTACTATATATTTTGAAATGTTTTCTATCTTAAGAGACACAAGTTAGCCATTGAGATGTTGGTAAATCCATGTTATGAAGCAGTGAACAAAATGAAAGCTGTATCCTGCAAATAGTTGCAGCCAAGCTTCGAAATTAATCTCACTTTTACACTTACTTGTGGGGACATTCGCTATTCCTCAAAATGCCCAAATACATAAGTAATTCCAAAGCCATAATGTGTCCTAGCGCCACATGGATTTTATGGAATAAATTAATTTGTGCTATAAGTTTTATAGAATCATTAGAATCATAGAATAGTTTGGGTTGG
>NW_009205816.1:0-8094 GCF_000690835.1 Fulmarus glacialis | reverse complement strand
GGAGGTTAAAGGCGATCTGGCATGGCAGGCCTGTCGCCGTGTTCCTCCGTCGGTTCCTGCTTTGCAGTGGTTTATGCGTCTTTGAATTCTGTTTGTTGAGAGATACCTGCAGGTATGTTAGGAAACAGCTGCTGAAGGCCCTGGTCGCAAAGACCTCTTTGTAGCTCCGAAAAGGGGAAGAAGCAAAAGCATCCAGTACGTGGTTGTTCAAAGACAAGTTTTAAAAAAAAAAAACAATGGTGGAATATCTGCTTTAGCTATAATCTGTTCAGATTTCACTCATAACAAGGGAATATTATGTACATTATGATGACTTTGCTTTCATCATCCAGAGCCCGCTTGTAACATCACGTTCTGTCAAATGTACTTTGACACACAATGAAGCATAGGCAACTTCAGCCTTTAACTTTGAGTTGGAGGAAGTCGAGCTGTTTATCTTCAGTTAAAGAAAGCAAAAGTGAATGGGAACTTTATCCTGTAGCAGAGCATTAGTGTCCAGGCCAGACAACAAATTAAGGTAAGGATTGTAGATCTGGTACTCCATCTGGTATGTCATATAAAGATGTTTACCAGTTTTCAGGGGAATTGGTTCAAGTTGTACGATTGGTGCTTCATATTTGTAGCAGGTTTGTTCCTGGTGTTTGTGGGCTTTGAGCCTTGATTTGATGCAGAACAGAATTTTTCATTACGAACGTCTTAAAAGCAAAATGAAGCTGGATCTGAGATCTCATTTTGTTATGTTCTTATATCTGAGAACCACTTTTAAGTGTTCTCTGAAACTTTAAAAATATCTCTTCTGGAGTAGTTGAAAATACAAAACTCTTCATCATATTAGTATAAGGCAGTAAATATTTATGTTTTTTGGTGATACTGAATTAAATTTGGCAGATATTTTCTCATGTATATAATGATCACATAACTCTCAATTCTGTGGGCCCATTTTGAATTTAATGCCTCCAAGCTGAAGAGGTGAGTGCCTAACAAATGGAACATTAGTAATAATCAGCTATCTAAATGTTAACCAAGGATCTACATGAATATACAACTTGCAGTACAAAAAATGTTTTTGAAGTCGAAGTTTAATCTTTGCTTACAGTTAGTACTTTTCATTATAGAAATCTCATTGTTTGGGTTCCCAAAAACTGCTGAGTATTGTCTTCTAATTGTAAAGCTGTTCAAACAGTAGAAATGTTTCGGACTTAGAAAATTTCTGTATTTGATACTTTTGACCACTATAACACCTTGTGGTTTTGAACTGAAGTAATAATATATATGAATATAGAAAAATGAATGGTAATAATCTCAATTAACATAATGATCTCATTTAATGTATTGTTACACTAATGAGTAATCCTGTTTAATGGAACTGTTCATGTAAAAGCTTACTGGAGTAAAACCTATTACTTTTGGACCTGATCATCCTTTAAGAGGGATTGGTTATTTGGAATAAACCGGTAACAAGGAAGTGTTGGCACCGGCTCTCTAGATAAAAAGTCATCATGCCATCAGCCTTCAGATGAATGTTGCTTGCCTAAAATTGTTAGAAAAAATGGGAGATGAAGGAGTGGAAGAGAGATGAAGGAATAAAAGATAGCCAGTTGCAGCAGTGGTTGTGGTGTTCTCTTTTAGCCACTATTTGGAAGGGTAAACAGCAGCACCATCTTCTTAATTAGAAGCTTTCAGACAGGGTTAAATTCCTTGCCAACAGGGATACTAAGAAGATCAAAATACTAATGGTGCTTTTGATAATTAGGTTTAAAATCCTGTATTGTGTTTGAATTGGAGCAATAAAAAAAGCTTATGTAAATCTCTGGATACCTGAACATATGTATGTTACAATAAAATCCCAACAGCATGAAAATAATTATTCCAAAGATGAAGTTTAGCTAGTCAGTGTAGGTCTTTGCATTTCTTCATACCTCTGGGACACATACTCCAGCTCACTCTTAAACTTTTATCAAATAGGTGCATTTTGGAAGACATTCTGAGAATATTGTTTCCTCCTTGATCAAAAGTAGCTTGATTTGCAGAGATCTGGACTTTGCTTGCTAGCTATTCTCTACCTGTTCAGCTGAGGATTCAGCTGGAGCAGTTCTGCTGATAATATCCTATAGTAAGTGAAACAAGAAAGTCTTTTCAGGGTGGGGGATGCTTATCCCTGGTCACATGGGGAACAGGTGTCACAGGTTCTTGGTAAAATGTCTTTTTCACTACAGGTTGTTGGGATTTTCATGAGCACTTAGTCCGTGATGAGTTGAAGTAGTCTTCTGCAGAGTGCATTTTAATGGCTTTGATTGAAGCAGAAGTATGGTTAATGTTGGCAAGGTTCTCGCTGCAAGGAGTCTTGGCTTCTTAGCCAGAGGAAAATAGCTGATAAGGTTTTACTTTTATGTGGTGGTTGAACAAGTTATAGATCTGGAATAACCCTTAAATTGCAAACAATTTCTGAATTTATTCCCTGAAGCAAAACAACTCCTATGCTTTTAGCCTAATTAGGCCAGATGGCTTGTGACACACACAGCACAAGCGGCGCGTCATGGGGGAACTGAATATCCTGGGTTCTATTGACTCAATAACACCATGTGTACTTTGAGCTGGAGATTCAAGAGTCTCTTCTAGGTAGATATAGAGATTCTCACTACAACGTGAATTTGTATGATACTTCAACTCATGTTCTTTTTGTGAATCGTATTAAAGATAGATTTTACTTAAATGTATTTTTTCTGGTCTCGTACCATGAAATTATTACATAGGCTTGTTGATCAGTATTTTTGGTGATTTGGGGGGAGCTATGGCTTTCAACTAATGTTCATCTCAGTGAGGCAAACTTGCATAGGTGGAAACTTGGCAAGGCCAAAGCTGCTGCTGTTTGTAGCAGGAGACTTGAGGAAAGGAGCAGAATCTTTCATCCTGCATAGCCTTGTCCATCAGTAAATGGAGTTAAAAAAACCCCAACAACCTAATCCCTCTCTGTGTAAATCTTTCAGTGATGAAAGCTCTCTGAAATGGTGGTTTATAAAAATAACACTTTACCATGACTAAATTTGAGATCTTGATTAAACAAAACAAATGATATGTGTCAGCTTCCATTACATTCAAGTAAAATGTGAGCATAGATGACTGTCTCTGTGTAATTCTGTAAGCTAACGTGGGAGAAACTGATCCTGTGGACAAACTGTCACTAGTAACTGAAGTTACACATGCCAGTTTCTTTGAGAATCCTTTTTTTTTTAATTGCTAATGCATGAGGATATAACAACTGTCTGTGTCTTCTACATTGTAGAATACTGACCTTGATAGGTACATTCAGAGATAACTGTTTATGTTCAGGTATCAGAAAATCAGTAAGAAAATACAAAACACACTTTAAAATACTTAGAGAAGGCTGCCAGTCTGTGGTTAAAAACATCTTGATATTTATTATGCTGTGGCAAGCTTGCAAAGTTGTTTGGTACTGGAATATTTTTAGAGAATTTGGTTTTGAGATTGGGAACTGATTTATAGCCATCGAGTCACAGACAGAAGCTGTAACTGTCCAGCACTAGTGAAATGAAATTCAATAGCAAGAAAGTGGCACTTTGAAGATGTGGTTTGAAGATAAGCAAGTTTCAACTGAAAACTATAATATGCCAATACATGGCTGCAGTGCTTTTGGTTAAGGGTGGATGTTGAAGAGAAGTCAGACTTCACTTCAAAGAATGCAAATAATCCAGTATCTTCTTGAAAGCACATAGATATGAAAAAAACTGATCAATATAACTGGTTTGTTTGGTAGCAAGGAGAGCAGAAATCAGTGGCCAGTTCTTGCAATGTAGGGAGTTTACAAATAGTTTTCCTCAGGAATGTGTGCAAGGCAATGAAATAATCTTTGAAAGAATTACTAGGAGGGCTCTGGCACTCCTTGCTTAAGGCAGTCGTGGATGGAAAACGTTTGGGGGCTCGAAGACAGGTTGAATAAGATAGTGAAGGAGAGATCTGTGGAGGGTTCCTAAACAAACTACATCAAATTAAAAAAGTCCTATGAATTTAAAGTAGTTGAAGGCTGGGGAAGTCACAGCCCTGTTCATCCTCTTCCCGCCATGTTTTTTTAAGGCTACCACAGGAGACAACGTGACTTTTTATTCATCGCCTTTAAAATAAGATTGACTGCTGGAATTGTATGGCTGAGCTGGAGAACTGAACCTGGATAGTTGAATCACCATGATCCAAACCCAGAGAAATATTATGATTTATATAATATTTCAAGCTTATTTCAAGCAAGGATTCACTTGCTCTCTTTCATGAGAGAAGTTTTAAAGATTTTTCCTTGTCAGACCTTTTTCTAGTTTTTTTTTTATCCAGCAGTGACTGACTTATCAATATGATTTTTTTAAAAATCTGTAGAAATGGTTTGACATGTTCTTGTCTCAAGGTTGTGATCTTCTGACAGAATCTAAACTATGTTAAAATAGCATCGGCAATATGTAGAAAAGAAATTCCCAGAACTGTTTTCCTCTGTCTTCCTACTGCTTCATGTTGTCTCGTCTTGCTCAATTATCACCTGTGAATCTCTTCAGGCTTACTGAGGATATCTCAGTACCAGTGAATCTATGAATTACATGCAGTCTCCTTCAATTATTTCTGCTTGTCATTCAGCTTAACCTATAACTAGAATTCTTATTCAGGCAGCAGTAGAAAGAATGAGCACGTGTGGCTGGAGGGGGGAAAAAAAAAATCTTATGTATTGGTGGTAAGCACAGCCTTGTTGCATATTTAAACTAATGAGAATTGTTAATCTTAAGATACCTACATAGATAAACTGTTCAGCAGTGGTTCAGAGAGGTAGTAGTGTTTCTGTCATTAGTCATTATATAATCAATACAAAAAATATATTGAACAGTATCTGTTTGTACCACCACAAGAGGCTTTTAGCTCAAGACAGCTCAGTGTTCTTATATGGAGAAAATGCATCGGATAAATAAACAAACTAGAGGAGTAGGATGGACAAGGTGGCAGTCTAAAAAGCGATATTTCCATTTATAATCAGTTGTATTCAAAGTTTCACTTGGCTTCCAGCCTGCCTGTTCTTATCAGCAAGAAAATCCTGCTCCAGGTAGCATGCATTACTAAAGTAGCAGAAAATGGTAACTGGAAGCTGACTCTTTAGTTTGTTACTGAAGCAATGGTGAAGTAAGTCTCTCCTAGTAGAGTTAGAGACAGGAGTGGTGTGTTTGAATCATCCGGTGACACTGGATAGTTCTGAGGGAAAAGGGAGGCTCCTCTATTTTTAAATGAAATATTTGCCAGATAATAGCAGGTAATTCCTACTTGTTTGCAGAATGACGTTGCTTTTATGTCTGAAATCAAGAGACAGATTAATCTGTCATGTAAGAATAAATTCAGAAAAATTGAAATTATCAACATGAAATGCTGTTGCTGAAGGAATAATACCATCAGCAAAAGCAGTGGCCTGTTTCTGCTGTCAGTTGCTTTGATGCTGACATAATCACAAAATTTTTGAAAGGAGAGGTCGAGATCCGCCATTTCACTTCTAGAAAGCTTCGATTCTAGACTGCTATTGATGTTTCGATTATTCAGTCCATCTTAACTACAGCATAAAATCTAACTTGCCTTTATGATATAAGCAGGGATGTCAGCTTTAAAACTTTTCTGAAAGGCAGCTATCTACACCAAATGGTAAAGATCAGAGTTTTTTGAATATGTACATACACGCACATATACATACATACAATTCTGGGTTATTTTCCAGGATAGAAATCTTGCCAAATGCAAGCAAGTATTAAGGCAGCACAAGAGAGTAACCTAGATATATATGTACTGTATAGTCACAGTACTTTTGTGCATGTGTGTGAAATAATGCTTGAGTAATAGGATAGTTTAGATCTTTTCTCCTCTGTAGCCGTACAACTTTGTCTTTAGGTTGCAGAGCATTAGCTCTGTAAGGCAGACAGATAATGTATGTCTCTTTCTAGTTTGGCTTTCCCCTTTCTGTTTATTATCTTTGCAAATTTGGTAACAATTTAAACTGAATAATGACATCAAAGAATTGAAGCAAATAAAGACCCTTTATGTCTCTTCAACAAAGTTTTTGAGAACAATACATGTTCTGCAGTGTAAGAGCTGTTAAGCTACCCTGCTGAAGAAGATTGGTCTACATGACTTTGTCACTAAGGTTGAATCTGTTGAATTTGTTCTGTTCACAGAGCGCTGTTCCTGGTGTAACATAACAAATGAAGTAATCCACATAATTTAATTCCTTGTAGCAGGAGTATTTCTGCATTGGATCTATGTATATCAGTCATGATTATGTCAGTTCTTTCTGCTTCTGATTTATTACGAGGTATCCCATCCGCCTCTTACAATACTTTGAAAGCTGTTCTTGGGGTCAGCACACTTAATGTAGTGTTTTTCTCAGCTGTGCCTTGTGTTCTCTGGATTTTCGGTGGAAGCCCTACTATGTTCTGGATCTTGTGTTTTGAAGAGTTGGTTGTGCAGGAAGTGCACGGTGTTTATATCTGCAAGTAAAGAGTTGACATCGCTAGTTCAGATTTAACAAGGCACGACTGCTACATTTGCATGAGTGATTGGACGAGTGCACAAAAACAAACTTGAGGAAAACCCAGTGTGCGTCAGTGTCTGAGCCATCTTTAGGTTTACTGAAGGCATTTTCGAGGATTTTGACAAAGTCAAAATTTTATATCTGCTGTGGCAGGAAGAGTAGATCTTTTGAAGAAGGGAATTGATGGCTTCCTCCAAGAGGATGCATCAGATGATTGGCAGCTTCAGAGAGGAGTTGTGCCTCTGCAATGCTTTATTCCACTTGCTAGCTGACCTCTGTCCCTGAGAACAGTTAGGCCGTCAGCACTAATGCAGAAACGAGTAAGTGTTATTGCATTTCACGTCTCATTTATGAATGAACTATGATAGCCTGTATTAACACTTAAGAGGAATGTGAAAGTGGACAATTTCAAGTCTATTTCTTCCTTTTTGCAGGCCCTGATATCCTCTTGTATTGGGAGTAATATATCCGTACCCCCAAGTATCTTCCATCTTCTTTTCTTTGTCCTGAAATTGCTCCCTTGCTACAGCTGGCTAAGCATCTGGACTTTGACTGCCCTCTCTCTGCCTTATTAGTCATGTTGTAAGAATGCCAAAAATCAGGGCAAATTTACCTATTTGAGAAACCTTAGCAAAGATCTTCCTTTTAGTTAAAATTTGCATGACATTTTTTCCAATAAAATCTTAAGGGTTTTATGATAACTCAAATCCTGTTTTGTTGCAACCTTTTGGTAAGGTTTAATGTAAAAATTTGGGGTTTAAAATGCGTAGTCTCTATTTTACTTATATGCAAAGGACAAGTGGGCAAACTATTACAAAGCATACATTTCTGGGCAGATAGCACTTAGCCCTTTTTTTCTTCCTTGAGGTGCCTGCTGTTGAGTGTAAATGGCATTAATGGCAGAGTGAATTGAGAGTGTGGCCCTAAGGGATGTGAATGGAGTTTTTGGTTCTGAAAGTATTCTGGTAGCTTTCTTCTGCAAAATAGAGCTGTATTTCCCTATTTTTTTTTCTTCAGTAAATGCTTGTGTCCTCTAGGTTTACAAAGCATTAAGAAACCATATTCTGATGAATAACTACAATGCTTTTAAAGATTGCAAGGAATGTCATATCTTTTTGCTGTATTGACTAAAGATACCATGTAATGTTATAAATACAGAAGCCCAATCTCTTCAGGATATCTTTCTTGTTCTGTCCTCACTTTATCTCTATTCATTATCATGCTCTGCTTATATTCCTTGACCTAGTGCATTCTGATGGACAGGAAATAAAATTCAGCATAACAGCAGCTTGGATAACTGGTTTGCTTGGTGTTTGCTTGGTGTTTGATAGATCAAACTTTACATAGATGGATAGAACAAGGTGGATAGAACATCAGCATACCTAAGTGTGAGGGAGGAAGAATAGAAAAGGACTTACCTCTAAGCTCTCTGAGATCTGGGAACAGAACCTCACAACTTTGAACACAGAATAACAAAATAATTTCAGAGAAACAGAACAATAAGCATTACCCGAGGGTACTGAGGGAGCTGGCGG
>NW_009205815.1:4529-4872 GCF_000690835.1 Fulmarus glacialis | reverse complement strand
GCACAACACCACTCGTCACCGATCTCCATTGGGATATTGAGCCGTTGACCACTACCCTCTGGATGCGACCATCCAACCAATTCCTCACCCACCAGACAGTCCACCCATCAAATCCATACCTCTCCAGTTTAGAGAGAAGGATGTTGTGGGGGACCATGTCAAAGGTCTTGCATAGGTCCAGGTAGACAACGTCGGTAGCCCTTCCCATGTCCACTGATATACTCACTCCACCATAGAAGGCCACTAAGTTGGTCAGGCAGGAGTTGCCCTTGATGAAGCCATGCTGGCTGTCTCCAATCACCTCCCTGTCCTCCATGTGCCCTAGCATAGCTTCCAGGAGGAC
>NW_009205815.1:0-4286 GCF_000690835.1 Fulmarus glacialis | reverse complement strand
TTCTCCTACAGTGGGCAGCTCTTCATTCTCCCAGTCCCTGCCTTTGCCTTCTGTGGCTTGGGCGGTGAGGTTTGAGCACTTGCTGGTGAAGACCGAGGCAAAAAAGTCATTGAGTACGTCTGCCTTCTCCATATCCTGAGTAACCAGGTCTCCCATTTTGTTTCGGAGAGGGCCCACATTTTCCCTAGTCTTCCTTTTATCCCCGACATACCTGTAGAAGCTTTTCTTGTTGCCCTCGACATCCCTGGCCAGATTTAATTCTATCAGGCCTTAAGCTTTCCTAACCTGATCCCTGGCTGCTTGGACAATTTCTCTATTTCTCCCAGGCTACCTGTCCTTGCTTCCACCCTCTGTAGGCTTCCTTTTTGTGTTTGAGTGTGTCCAGGAGCTCCTTGTTCATCCATGCAGGCCTCCTGGGGTTTGTGCTCGATTTCCTCTTTGTTGGGATGCATTGCTCCTGAGCTTGGAGGAGGTGATCCTTGAATATTAACCAGCTTTCTTGGGCCCCTCTTCCCTCCAGAGCTTTATCAAAATATTAGATGGACTCGTTCTTCCCCTTGAAATATACGTGAATGGGAGAAAACCGTTAGATCTCCCTTTTTTGGTCTCTTTGTTGAGGCAACATTTACTGCGTACAAAGAGACTGTGCAAGCAGGACATCTGCAACTGCAGGGCACGGCGTGGTTCCCCATTGCTAGATGTAGCTCTGCCAACAAGCTGCTGACAGTCTTGCCTCAACACTCTTACCTCTGCCCTCAGTTTTACCTTTCTTATCTCACTTGGTTGTTGTCTGCATATTTTCTCACAGCTTCCTCAGAAACATAGTGGTTTTCACAGATGTTTGAGTGGAGTTTAAGCAGCTGTGCCAGGTCAAAGCTCAGCTGTGGATCAGAGAGCTGAATGCACAGGAGGAAGGTTACAAGTCTGGCAGGCAGCAGACAGGCAATGTGCTCCCATCACTTACTTGGTGTAACGTTCTCACCTTCTACCTCCCAATAAAACGTAAGTCCTTGTTCAGTTAATGTTATTTCCTTGGTATATTCTGAAATAGCACACTACCTTACATATACAGGGTAATATTTATCCAGCGAGGTTTTTCTTAGATCATCACCCATTGGGACTATATCTTCATAAGAAGAGTAATAAACCCCTCCCCCCCCATCATTTATTTCATTATTAGAGAAACCTCTAAGGCAAAACAGGGTGTACAAGCATATGCCAGAGCTCTATAACTTTCCATTAATTGATTTTGAGGGAGTAGTAATTTGTTTTGCTCTGGATTTAATTCCAGCCTGGGTCATAAGGAGAAGGAAGAATAGCGCCTTATATTTCTGTGCTTGCTGATTTTAATGCCTCAAACACTGTCTCCTCTCCACTAACCTATGAGCTTTCAGAGCTGAACTGCCAGGTGAATAGAGTATTGCATTTATTGCTGACATAAGCCGTTAGCAAAATCACTAACTTCTCCCCTTTTTTACTTTCTCCCCCTTACACAGGAAGTTGGATACCACATAGCTTCTCTTTGGTTGCTTCTGGAGAAATATATAACAAATATATCATCCACCATTACAGATCACGATGATACTGCATAGCTACAAAAAATATATACATACCATTATGTCACAACCGACAATGCAGATGAAATTCTCTCCTTATTATTGCCCATGCAACTGCACGGACTTGCATGTTACATGTGTTTAACAATATGTGTGACATTACCTGGTAGAATATGATTGATTATTCACTCGGCCCTTCGCACAGATCAGTCTTAACCATCCTTTTCAGTACACATCTTACTCCTTATACACCTGATCTTCCTTGTTCTGTTTTCAACTCCTGGGCGGTTATTTAACTATTCACTGGTTGCCTATGTCAGATTCTTGGAGAAGGAGCTTCTCCAGCGTTTCTTACAGAGTAGGGTTCAACTGTGTAGGTGTCATGGAGTAAGTCAGGAGGCAAAATATGCCTTCCAATAAAATAAATGCTAAGAAATGCTAAGCTGTTTTAAGCACATTAAAAAAACTTGCCTCTGAGCTCTGGTCCCTCAGAGCTCAACTGTACCAGGTTGTTTAGAAATGTTGAACAAAAGGCACTGCGTTTTTTTTGTTGGCTTTTGTTTTTTAATGATGTGAATATTTTCAAGGCTCTTCTGTGAAAGAACAGTTTTATTCTAGAGGTTAATAACCTGCTTGTTCTCCTCTCTGTCCTGTGGGAATTGCATGTGACAGGCAGGAATTAACCCCCGGCAAAAAAACCCCTCCAAAACACCCTACTTTTTTTTTTTTTTAAGTGGTTAGGGAAGGAAATTGGGCATAAGGAGAACTACTTTCAAATGTAATGTCAGAAAAACTGCTGCTGCTTCATCCTGGCACTCCCACATGCTGGCAACTCTTATAGTGATTAAGTTAAATAATCTACTGAGAAAAGTATCTTTACAGTAATGTTAAATGAAAGCCTGTGCGGGAGTCCTGGCCTTGACATTTACACTAGTTCTGTTTTATTATTTCCATTGATTAGCACTGATATTTATATTTTATGTATACCTTACATATATATTACGTATACTGTACTGTGATGCATTGATACAGACTCTTAATAAAGATAGGCCTATTAAATATCTCTTTAATGAAGTTCACCCTTTCAAATGGGCATCTGAATGCTATTACAAACATTATAGAAAAAAAAAAGATGTGTTACACTTCAAAAATACAATTAACTTTTTTTTTTTCTATATCTAGAAAACAGTACAATAAAGTAAACACTCAATGGTTATTATACTTACAACCTTTCTGACTTAGCAAGAACATGGAAAAGGACACAAACCAGATAGCACGTGGAAAGAGCTTCTCCTTTAATGGATGTGTAAATGTGTGTAAATATGTCCTTTTATCCCCACAGACATCTGCTGTACACGTGCATTTCTGTTCACTAGTTAGACATGATACAGTAGACTCTGAAATGCTTATGCTCTTCATTACCATTGATTTGACATCATTTGTGTGCTACAGTGTCATCAAGCACAGGGTTATCAAATGTTAACTTTACATTGAAAACCACAGTCTGACCTCACTAGGGTCTCATAGCAATCTTAATGCAAGAAGACACTTGTTGCCTTGTACGCAAATAGTTCCCACTAACATAGTAATTCAGTACAAGGTTATTCATATTGCTTTGATGAAAATATCATGTGTCCTCCCCTCCCCCTAGTGATAAACTGTTATACACCTATACCCAAGGTGGTGTGCCCATGTTGTTTATAAATGTTCTTCTGTGCCTGTCAATGATGTGTACAAAAGCACTCTCCTTGAGATCTCTCAAAAATCTCTCCATCTGAGGATATCCACAATCATTTTTTCCTAGAGGCCCCAGACAAACAGGGACATTGGTAGTTTTATTAAGATGGTTTTGAAATGGTGCTTTTTTTCATGGAACCAAGCAAAGAGTTTTGTCCAGAAAAGCTGAGAAACAACCAACCTCCTTCCCCCAATGAAGTTATGTTTAACAAAAATGAGCCAACGTACCTCTTTTTTCCAAGTTTCAGTGTTTTCCATTTCCTTTTAAATTTCTGTTACTGTGTCCCCCTTGCAAATATGATGTAGAAAAAGAATAAAAAGTGAAAGAGGACTGAGGGAAATAAAAGGAGACAAAAGAGAAAGGTAAAAATTTATCTGTAAGTTTTGTATTTAAAAATTATGGAGTTTAACTAATTTTCATGGAAATACTTACCATTTTCAGTCTTATCTGATTTGCTGTCATGAACAACAATTATGAAATAAATATTACCTCTAGACTGTACTGTAGTAAACCTGGTCTCAATTTGCAAGCAAATTGAAGCCATTCATGTTTAAACTGGTTGAGATTTGAAGCCATTTGGACCAGTTGGCCTTTAAGTTATATAGTAAAAGCAAAAAAGCTAGGATTTCAAATACTACTGCAGGTAATGAATAATTCATGAATGAGGGTTGAGTGCCTTTAATAAATAAAAAAAATTATTCATTTCAAGAGGCTGAGATTGAATAATAAAATAAATACTGTTTGAGATAACTTCATCAGTTATATTTTAATGAACGTTACTGACAAAATTATCTTCCTTACTTGGAAGGAAAGAGGAAAACCTGTGTATCTGTTAAATGTGACTCAAACAGGCCATTAGAATAGCAATGAATTTCATGATGTAAAATTAAGACGTAAAGAACAGAACAAACTTTGAGACCTAATCTATTCTCATAAATATAGTTATTCAATTTAGAGACATACAACCATTTCAAAATATATATGAATATTTT
>NW_009205814.1:0-5733 GCF_000690835.1 Fulmarus glacialis | reverse complement strand
TTGGTGGCAACATCCCCGCCCCGCATCCAATAATAGGACAAGGGGTATTTGTTTTAAACCAAAAGAGGGTAGATTCAGACTAGATACAAGGAAGAAATTTTTTTACAATGAGGGTGGTGAAACACTGGCACAGGTTGCCCAGAGAGGTGGTCGATGCCCCATCCCTGGAAACATTCAAGGTCAGGTTGTACGGGGCTCTGAGCAACCTGATCTAGTGGAAGATGTCCCTGCTCGTTGCAGGGGGGCTGGACTAGATGACCTTTAAAGGTCCCTTCCAACCCAAACTATTCTACGATTCTATGATTCCATGAAATCCAGCAGCACTAGGATGACAGGACACTCCACTGCAAATAGTGGCAGATCAGATTAAAACAGACAAAAATAAGCACTTTTTTTCTATGCTGCAGGCAATGGACTTTTGAAATAGGCTGCCATGGGAGGTTGCAGAGGTGGACAGTACCAGCAGATTCAAAACAACAGTAAATGAACCCTTGGACTACATTTGCTGGTCATGCTATTCCCTATATCAACAAAGTGACTATGGATATATCTCCTGGAGAGAAATATGCCACTAAGAAGCTGCTGGTGCAAAGATTCTCCAGAATCTGCTGTGCATCTGAGACACCTCCAGTACACAACAGCTACATGAAACCTGAGGTGACTGCAGCAAACTGCAGCTGCCATGCCTGCCTTTCACCTGCTGTTTGTAAATGCCTCCCTTCCACATAAGTCTTCCGGCAGCAAAATCCCGAGACAGATGATTGCTGAGACATTTTTATTACCTGTGTCACAGGACTGGCTCTAAAGCAAGTCTCTTTTGCAAGAGGTTCAATTTGCCATTGAAAGTCACGTGCAGCTCCATTCTCAGTAATGTAAAAAGTGTAATGCCAGGAGACACCGCTGTACTTCACAGTCTGTCTGTACTTACATCACAGCCCATTAATATCCCGTCTTATTATGAATTGAGCCCAAAGCTTTCCATTAGCTTCAAGCATTTCAGTCCTCAAGAACCTGAATTCTGTATATACAGAACAGGAAGACCAAGGAGTAAGAGGAACATCAAACTGCAGAAAAAAAATACACCATGACTGTTTTCTCCATATCACAGAAAATTAACAATCTCCCACCTTATGCCTACGACAGGTCAAGTAGGGGCTAGATTTGGACTCATTAACCAAACTTAATCTTGGGCTAGACAAGGTAGAAGTACAGGCAAGAAAAAACACACGACAGACTGTACTCATGCCCACATAATGATCCAAATTACTTCATGGGCTTGCTTGGGTCCAGAAGCAAGACATCCACATCTAGATGATACACAGTTCAAAGCCCTGGTAGATTCCAGGCAGAAATAGTTGCCATCTCTCTTCATCAGATCCTGATGCCAGTTACTAACATGTCCAGGACATGAACTGCCCTTGCATTCAAACATCTTTACATTAGGTTCCCCATTGACTATCTAGTAATTTTATTAGCCAGATTTCCTCCTTATTTGCTTCCCTTCCAAAATATCCCAGATAAACAAAATCTGGCTTCCATATTTTCACACAACACCTAGGGTGGGGGGTGGGGGGGATGAGAAAAAAAGTAGTTATGCAAGCTATTGTTGAAGCTGAGTACTTAAATTTAAAATGGAACAATGTTTATCTTTTCCAGAGAAAAACTCATTCTAGAGAAATTCTTCAGAAATCTCTCCCATCTCCTGAGTGCAAGGAGAGGTCCAGAAGCTTAGCAATTGGAGGGATAAATTATGTTAACAGGACTGTAGTGTTTCTGTGAAATATTGGAGTAATTCCTCTAGAAAGCAGAGACTGTATGGTTCAGCATCCTTCAGTTGAATATTCAGGTACCATGCTTCTGTGCGAATAAACAACAGGCAGAAGGCATTTAAGCATTAGTAAGTAAAGGACAACAGCCAAAATACAAATATCTACTGTGCATGAGATTGTTGCAGCATCAGACATTACAAATTTAAGCTAAACCAGCATTATTTATTATGCCTTTATTATTTTACAACATAATGTTTGGAGCTCAAATAAAGCAACCGAAAACATTTATGAAAGAGAAGAAATAGTATATGCTAGGCATTACCAAGATTTCTTAAGAATGGTTTGACTCAGGTGTTAAAAAAAAATAATCAGAGGTTTTACCTTGTTCTGTAATGACAGATTAGGGACAGGGAAGGGGGTGGCAAGAAGAGAAAAGTGAGAAAGGGTACAAGAAATTGTTTTAAATAAAAGCCATTGGAAGTTACAAAATCAAAGGTGATTCACCACAGGACCGAGAGGCACCAGAAGGTATACAAAACAAATGCTAAATGTCACTAGAGAAGTTAAAAAACATTTCTTGAGCACTTACAAGGAGGGGAAAAAAAAGAAAAGAAAAAACTTTCATAAAAGTCCTCAAAACAGAGAGCATCTGCTGTAATCTCATAAATCCAAAGGCTGCCTTTGATATTAAAAATAATTTTTGACGCTATCTCCTGCACCTAACACCAAATATTTTAATATTAGATCTCCTGATAAAGTTTGCAGAACATCTTTAGATTTGCAAAATAAACACTGTGTTCTAGGGAAATGGGACTGTACAGTTTTGACAACCTCTTGTACAGTCTTGGTGGACCAAAGAAATGTTAATACGGACATAACAACTGGCAGCTATGGTGATTGTGATCTGATAATTATTCTGTGAAAACACTGTGCCACTAAACCAGTGTTATTTGTATTTGAAATTTTAAAAGGGTCAGTTTCCCCAAATGTAATAATTGCAGGTGACTAGAAAAAAATTAAACATTTAAAATGAGAAGCGTAAGCTAGGAATTATCCTTTAATGACATCCCAAATTAATATCCAAAAAAGGAAGTACAATATAAAGAAGAAAGGTGAAAAAAATAGTAAGGGTTAACAGTTACAACAGAAACACACATAACTTAAGAGAAACTCAGGGAATCAATAAAATATCAATTGACAGTAGCATTAAGGACAGCAAGATTTCAGACCTGTATAAATGCATACTCAATCATGAGCAGATCCACCATTGGATACTGCTGGTGAAAATAAAAGTAGCAATGCAAAAATATTCTACGGATCCTTTTGATCTGTAGCTGGAACAAAACAACAACTGCATTTAATCTCATATAATAGTAAGGAAGGAACAAAAATGTTGATGTATTTAATCAAGGAAGTTCTACGGCAGCACTTCCTACAATTAAACATTTTTCAATCAAATGCCCAACGTTTCACATAGTTGTCTTAAACTAGTCAAAGAGTAATTTGCCTTTGATCTGTGACACAATAATGCACTAGTAAATTTGGGACTCAATCAACAGCTCAGTCAACAGCTTTAGTGACTAGTATCATCAATGCTAGTCACACATAACTTCAGAAAAGGGAGTCAAGCTAACAAACTTCTCGTCCCGAGTACATTACAAAGGTACCTTCACCAATACAGTGCACCTGAAGTTATCCAAAAGAAATTCACTCAGTACAACATGGCACCTTAATTAAAAAACCCCAACATTGTAAGAAGCTATTAGGGGCACAGTTTAAATGGATTAAAAACTCATACAGGAACAGATCTCAAAATGCAGCAAACAGGAAAACATAAATGAGCATGTCAGAACCTTGCATTGTACCTCAAAACCAAGTCCTCGTGCACCACCATGTAATGATTTTATCAATTATCTGGATAATTAAATGACTTTCTCCATATAATTTACAAAGGATACGGAACTCAGTGCTTCAATGCCCAGTAAGTGTATAGGCAATAAAGTCTTTGAGTTGCCATTAGGCATTTTGTTACAAGGCTTAATGTAAAGAGTTCCTGGCAGAAATTCTACAGCCTCTGTGTACCAGCATTCAAATCAACTTCTCTGGCTTTTTATTACGGATTCAAGAAATCCATAGCTCTAATAGCCACTACCAAGTTTCATCAGAACTACTGATCTCATACCCCAGGCAATCTACAAGCACAAAATAGAAGATCCTTCACAGGCACTGGACTACTCCACACCTTCCTACAGCTTCCCCTAGAAACTTCTGTTGCAGGCTTGTCAGCCCAGGCTAAACTCAACCAATAGGATATGCTGCTTTCCTCTTGAGAATGGCTTCTAACTGCCCTCCACCAGATGCTTTAGATATGAATCATGATACAAAACTGAAGACAACCTTGTTTCTCAGCTTGGATCCAGGAAAGCAAGGACAGGAGAGTTAATATTGCCCTGCTTACCACTGCATTTTTTTCATATTCTTTTTCCCCTCTTTTCTTCTTAAGGGACTGTGGGAACAGAGCAAACATTAAGGATCTGAGGTTTACTATCAGCAAAACCAATCATATCCTAACAGGAATTAGCAACCCCCTTTCCACCCAGCCCTTTGATGAACTCACTGTTACTGCTCATATCCAAGTAAACATACGAGGGACCAGTGAACTGCATGGCTAGACCTCTGTAGCAAGCTGGAGTACTGCTACTTGAGAAGTTTTTCCTAAAATGCCCCAGCACCTGTATGCTGCATGAATAACATAATCCCAGGTAGCACAACATAATGTGCATTAGGCCTTTCCCTCCCCCACAGTCCTTAAAACACGTCATGGCTCTATGTCTTGTTACGGCGCTGACCCAAACAGTGTGCCTAGCAGCTACTTCCAGCTCAGCAAACCATATCCCCAGGTAACTCAGGTCAACTCTGTTTCTTCATCTCTGAACACACAGTGGACACGCTCCTCTGCATTGTAATACACCTGCCCACAGCGCAGACGTGGCTCTTCCTGCTGGTACCAGAGCTGTTCATTGAACTCTGGGAAGAAAAAGGCAATTTCTCTGCTGGCTGATGCTGGTGAATCTGTTAGAAAACAGAGGAAAAGATGATGAGAGATGCCAGTCTGGCACCGCAAATATGTGCTATGTTCCAAAGGGAAGGGCAAAAGCCGTAAAGAGAAGTGCCAGGCTCGGTCGCACCAGGACAGGTGTGAGTGGAGTCTGCAGAAGTGAGCAAATCATTAACTTTGACTCCCAGAATGGAAAAGAAGCAAAGGCAGACATATACCATCATTCACACCTCCCTGAGCTCCAGTCTTTGCCCAACACTCAGCCAAGAAGGACAGGTCTACCTGAGCCATGAGTGGTATTCCTGGTGTCAGTGAGGCCGTAAGCTCCCCGGATGGAGTCTGGGACGCTGTTTCGGGCTCGGAATACTTTGGTGGGTCCCATCAGGGATCTCCAGAGGGGAACAGCATTCTCATGGGCCAAGATATAAGCCCACATGGGGCCACTGAGAGAAGGAACAGGGAAGAGCAGAAGTAGATAAGGTTACAAGAGGGTATAGCTCCTTCATTCTTATAAATACAGCAAGTGCAAAGGAGCAAGGAAGTACAACTGCCATGCAGTACTTTCTGGTAGGGGATACAGACCTACCATGACACTAGACACTGAGACCATGGCTCAGAAACAAAGCATTTGCATGAATGACCTCCCCCTAGGCGATGCCACCCCCCCAGGTACTACTGCTGTCATAGCAGAGTTGGTTCTTGACATTTCTCCACCCCCGAGCCCAGAGCCTTCCCCCTCGGTATGCCACAAGCACCAACTCCTGATGAGACGCATGCCACGCCGAGGTGGACCCCTCCAGACGCAGAAGCATGGCTCAAGCAAGACAAGGGTCCACCTGCAAAGCGAAGCGAGCTTCCTCCTCGTGCCCCGCGCAGCCTGGCCTGCGGGCAGGCAGGTACCTGGCC
>NW_009205813.1:0-5885 GCF_000690835.1 Fulmarus glacialis | reverse complement strand
TGCACAATGCAATTGCTCACCACCCACCATCTGATGCCCAGCCAGTCCCCGATCAGCAGCCCCCCGGCCAGCTTTCCCCTAGTTTATATGCTGAGCATGATGTCATATGGTATGGAATATCCCTTTGGCCATTTTGGGTCAGCAGTCCCGGCTGTGCCCCCTCCCGGCTTCTTGTGCACCCCCAGTCTTCTCAGTCGGTAAAGCATGAGAAGCTGGAAAGTCCTTGACTTAGTATAAGCACTGCTTAGCAACAACTAAAACATCAGTGTGTTGTCAACATTATTCTCATCCTAAATCCAAAACAGAGCACTATACCAGCTACTAGGAAGAAAATTAACTCCATCCCAGCTGAAACCAGGACACCTGTTGACTGTACACTTCAGAAGATCTGTTCACTTTACGCTTTTTAGTGTGTTTTTGCCAAGCAATCTGTTGTCTTTGGCTTATTTCCTAGCAATAAAAGTTAACTGATTTTTTTTTCACCCTATTCTCAATAAGGTCAATCTCTCTGTTCGCCTGACACAGGTTATAAGTCCTACTACAACCTTTTTGATCATAACACCGGGATTATTGACAAGCTGTCAAAACATGGGTTATCACTGGTACTTTTCTGAGCTTCAGTATTGACTATATGCCCTAACAACAAAGAAGCAGCATCATAATAATTCCAATTCCCAAACCAATAGGTTGCAGGTCCCAACCAGTGAAAGACTGCCAGATTGAGCAGAACAGAAGAAATTGCTATCTTACAAAATGCAGTAAAGTAATAATGTTTGTGAACAATTATGTTTCAACATGGAATTTAAGAAGAATACGGTCCATCAAGGTTTCTGAAATATGGCACTGAGCAGTTTCAGTTTCCATTGCAGACCTTTTGAAATAAATGGTCTTAATAACTCTTATTCCTCTTCTGCTCTGCAGAAAAAACAACATTCATCTCAGTTTTGTAACATATATACTCGATATTGAAAAAAAGTTGTCATAAATCAACACAATGCTCTTGTATTGTTGTGTCTACTAACATCTGCTAACATTCATCCATAATAAGAAAATTTTAACTAGCGGTTTAATAAAAAGATGGAGCCTAGATGGATGAAGAATGTAAACATCCTGGAAAGTAGAGTTCTTAGATACTGGATGCCTTCAAAGATTGATGGCTCAGGACTGTTTCCAGCCTTAATTCTAGTTTCTGGGCTCTATCTGGGAGTTGGTAATGTTTGAATTATCTGTCTCTTGACTACCTCCTTGCCCAAGTTACAGGGAGAAAGAGTGATGATCTATGTCATGTTTCCTTCTCTTATCTTTGCAAAAAGTCTATTGAAAACCTCACGCTGTGCCTATTTCCCTGACCGTTTTAGTAAATATAAAGGAGGAAGAAGTCTGTCCGTTCTTGTGTTGGAAAGACGCAATTGAAAATGTCAGTAGCTGGGTGCTATGAAAGACTTAGGCATGTAGTTAAGCTGGTATCCAAGGCCCACGTTTAGGTAATGCCAGCTGCCCCATAAATAAATTACCATGGGTGGCTATATATTGAGTGCTTGACACCGATACTCAGGCCATCTGGAGCTATAACCTTTATTAATTGCTCAGCTCATCTTTAATCTCCACTTTTAAAAACAAAAATCCCATTTTCTATGATGTTATTGTGGTGTGAACTTATACTGCCAAAAGTGATTTATGTGCTCTGCTAAATCAGATCACACATACTATTTTAGGGCCAATGCATTGCATTTCCTCTCCAAATACCAAAGTACTTTACAGACAATTAAGCTGAACAAAGCAGGCCGTTCATTACCTTGTTATGGCTTTGGTAAGAATACCGCTAGGTGCAGTGTATTTTGACTGGCTGACCATTTTTCCATATGAGATGCTAAATTTACTCTCAGAATGTTTCAGAAGCATCTCAGCCACATGGTCTCAAGCACTAAACTACAATAAACTCATCTTGCTCGTTCATAAAATTCCCGAGAGATTTCCTAGGGAATGGAGCATCATTTGACTATGGCTCTCCCACTCTGTGCCTGGCTGGCTACCATTCGTCTGTCCCCCCCAGCCAACACAAAACCAGCATGAACAACGCCTTGCATGGTGTGGGGGTGGTGACTAGGTAAAGATTAAAGGTAGTGGAGTGTCTCTAAGAAAGGGAGAATTTGGACTACGAATGTGGCCGTGTACGCCCTGCCCCATTGGGAAGCACAGGAGAGAATAAAGAAGCAGCTATGTCAGGAAAGGGACTGTCCTCTACTCTTTTTGTGATACTCCATGCAGCAAAGAGGAGCTTGAGCCACAAATCCAGAAAGAGGAGGATTTGCCAAGGTACAGGTAAAGACTTTCAGGGAGGTGTCCACAATGATTACTGGTGCAAAAGGTGTGATCAGAGATGAAGCGACACAGCACAGTGCATCACAGTTCCTGCACCTCCAGGGACAGCAGGGAGGAGATCGTCGCCTTTTCCTCTGCCTTTGCTTTCGTTCCTGGTCATTTGGTATTGGTTATCATTTAAATAAGATTTGAAGCGAAACAATCCAAAGTGCAATGCCTCAAACCCTGGTTTTAGATCTCTAAAACGGGGCATATGCATCTTTCAAACACCCAAGGTAAACAGCTCGATAAAGATTGCACTCCAGATTCACATTCAGTCTCTGCGTAGGCTCCCGACTTTACAAAAGCTTTAATAAAACTACAGGAAGGACCTACAGAGTTGTTCTGCTTCCATATGGCTGAGCGGGGAGTGGCTCAACTTGCAAACGCATTTTGTGAACCTCAGAGGCTCAAATAGCTTTTACCAAAATAATATTTTTTGAGTGGATTTCATCTGTTATTGTCCCTTCACTCAAAAGCAAATATAGCATTAGAGGGGGTCGCTTCTGAGAAATTACAGTTTTCTCAAAATATATTAAACTGGTTCTTATTCAGTATTACAGCTTTGACAGGAAAAAAACGGTGGGGAAGCTCAAGCAGTCTTGGGGCTTGATTATGTATATTGCTGAAGTGCGGTAAAAACTGGCATCAATAAACGTTTCCAAGTTTGTGCATATAAAAGTAGCCAGGTGCTAAGTAAAAGGAGTTCAATTAACAACATTTGGAAACTAAAATCCCCTCTATATCCACAGAACAATTCTATCCAGGTCTCTTCTCAACTCCTTCCTAATCAATTTGAACTCTAACTTGGTGGGCTGAGCATTTTGGGGGAGAGGCGAATTCTTTAATCTGCGTGCTGAGGCCATCATTGGCAGTTTCCCAGGGGTTTTGGCCTGACGACCGGTGGCAGGGAGCGTTGGACCGACATTACCAGGGAGCAGCTGGATGATGGTACAAGCAGCACCAGTGACCTGGAGATGAAAAGCCTGATGGTTCTTCCCTAGACCCACCAATTTCCTCAAGGACGAGCTTCTGATAGTAGACAGATTTTTTAATGAAAATTACATTTTGGCAGATTTGGTTTGCTCCCTCATTAGCTCTGATGTTTAGATGTGTAAAACATGAGCTGAGTTGCGTAAGTGGGACCTGTTTACACAGTAACTGCTGTTACCCGGAGGCAAAAATATGAGTTCAACAGATAAGAACAACTTAGTCAGCATTCCCCAAAGGCTGGAGAGGAGGAACAGGCAGCTGACCCCAAATGCTTTAAAAATACTCCTCTTAGTAGTAATGCACTAAAGCAAACACTGAGGGGAAAATGCTGTGAAATGGTTTCGTCAAGGACCAGTGTAATAACAGAGCAGCTCAAGTTAGGGCTAATTAAATTGTTTTAGCTACTAGAGGGATGGGATTTTCCAGCTGCGTGCAAGCCACAATAACAAACTTTCCTTAGGGTGCAGATTCTTTCCTGATTCTTCAGCTTTACACAGCTCAAATGTTGTTCTTGCCCATGACGGTCTCATCAGATATCTGGCTTCAGAAATGCTTGCCTGGCTGCAATAGCCATGGAAGAAAGCAAGTGGGGTGAATTAGATAAAGAATCCAGTGTCCTTGACAGCAGTGGGGTTTTTGGGGGTGAGGAGGGAGGAGATGTTCCTGGTAGCAGTTTTTCTGTGAGCTGCTCTGTCTTCTTTGGGCTTTCTTCAGCTGTATTAAGCCTGATTTTGAGATCCAGACTTTTCTCCCTTCCTTGTATAATTAATTCTTATTTGTTTGTGCAGTCCTTTGAACTTCAATATTTTCAGGAGTGGCTAAAAAAATTGGGCTCCTTTTTTAGATGCCTGGCTGGTGGCTTTAATACAGGATGAAAATGTTGCTGCAGTGTCACTGCTCTTTGGACATCACTCCCTAGAAGTAAAAAGAAAAATAAAGATTATTTATTAAGGGCTCACTATACCTTCTAACAAAGGCAAGAAATTTTCATAGAGCAATAAACTGGACAAAAGCTGGAGAATTTTTGACTGTAGAAGAGTTATATATATACATGCACATAAATGTAGGATTTAGTTTCTGATTTTAGTCACTAAGCAATTACACCTGATGAGTAAGGACAGAACAGATGGTCGGCTGTACTTTCTAAGTGTTGTAGACAGTGACAAGGCTTCAGGCATCATGGTAGCTAAGAGCCTCACTGTCCATGCTTTAGTTGACAAGATGTCCAAGACAGGCAGCTGTAGCTTTACTTACTTGCCATCCCAGTCAGAGAAAAGGCAATACAACTCTGAAATATGAGTGACAGTGATGCTGGAATGAATATGTGCTTGTGATCGAGAGCAACCTGGTACTTTATACTTTCATTCCACAAAGGAATGCTGCTACCATGATAATTTTAAATGAGGTTTGTTGAAGATATCAAGAGGGACAGAGTTGGAAGCATCAAAGCACCATGGTACTTACTACAGAGTCACTGATCTAACTTTTCTACCCTACCACACTCTGTAATTTTCTATTAAATAGACCAGTGACCTATACGAGATACATGCAGAGAATTCTTCTCTTCTCTTCTAGAAACTAGAAGTGCAGAGAATTTTTTTATCTTTTTTTTCCAGTTACAATGAAAAAAACCCAAAAAATTAATAGCATAGCCAAATGTCAGCGAAGACCTAAGCAAAGAATTTACAACAAATATGTTATTATAGCTTAGTTTCTCTTGCTGCTTTTGGAACTATGCAAGTGTAAACTATTAGTCAGCGTCTGTTATACTCCCCTTTGTGTTTAACCCACAGACAATAGTTAGCTCTTACAGACTGTGGCTGTGAAGGCTGGATCTTTAGCTCAGCCTGGAATTACTTAAGGTGCTAGTTCAGGAAGATGTTCCTGTTTCAGACTTTGGTGTGGTGGTGTGCTCAACATAGAATTATCCTGAAAATTAACATCAACTAATTGCCGAGTGTAGATTGTTTGAACCAAGATCTTGCAAAAGTGCATTAGAAGGTCATCAAAGTTTTTGTAAAAGCTTAGAAAAGCTCTGATAATACAAGCTATGGTTTGTATTCAGGAGAATGAGCACCATTTTCAGTTTATGTTTCTTGGGAAAGAATTTTATCTGAGAGGGCCACTAATTTATTGGAATTAGAATATGTGTAACAAGGCTCTGTAACACAAAAATTGCATTGATGTAAATATGCTGGATACTTACAGTATGTATGTGTAAATGTGAAGAGAGGTCTTCAATGATATTTACATTTTTAACTATGGTAATTTATTTTGATTGGGCACGTAGGCCCAAATTAGTCCATTTTTGCCGAGGCATGCCCACCAGAAGCAAACCATCCCTTGTACAGGAAGCTTCACTGAAGCACCTAAATATCCTGGGCTGGGCTATTTATTTTACTGTTTGAATGAATAACCTAACTGGGCACGAAGGTGCTTCTGGTACAAGTGTCGTTGTGTACAAGGCCAGAGTCAGATTCCCTCAGATGTTCTCTGAGGGATGAAACTTGCTGTGACTATGTCGTGGTTTA
>NW_009205812.1:0-6108 GCF_000690835.1 Fulmarus glacialis | reverse complement strand
GTTCCCTCAGGACCCGCGGATGGATCTCATCAGGTCTCATGGACTTGTGCACCTTCAGGTTCCTCAGAGGGTCTCGAACCTGATCTTCTCCTACAGTGGGCGCCTCTACATTCTCCCAGTCCCTGCCTTTGCCTTCTGAGGCTTGGGTGGTGAGGCTTGAGCACTTGCTGGTGAAGACAGACGCAAAAATGTCATTGAGTACCTCAGCCTTCTCCATATGCCGGCTAACCAGGTTGTTCTGGAGAGGGCCCACGTTTTACCTAGTCTTCCTTTTACCCCTGACGTACCTATAGAAGCTTCTCTTGTTGCCCTTGATGTCCCTGGCCAGATTTAATTCTATCAGGGCTTTAGCTTTCCTAACCTGATCCCTGTCTGCTCAGACAATTTCTCTGTATTCTGTGTTATACTGTATTATAGTTTTACAGAAATATATGCTTACTGTGGATTAACTTGAGAGTTTAGCACATTGCTGCAGCAGCAGCTAAAAAAACAAGACCTGCTGTAAGTCCCTATCATGGCATGATATGAAACAAAGGGTGGAAGCTCCCTATTTTTCTATGCTGCACGAAGATTCATAAGCTGGAACATATAAATCCTGTTCCACATCTTCAGATGTTCTCAGCTGGCACTGCCTGTGAACTACATCATAGTTAATACAATTCTATCTCTTCCATAAAATTAACAGACTTCAAATTTATTTTCTAAAGGTAGAGGCATATGAGGATGTATCAATGAACAGCAGCAGTTTTCAGGTTCCAAACAGTTGTTGAAATAAATTTTCTTTTTATGTATGATCTGTCTTTATGGAAGTACCCCTGACAAAATTTACCATAAATAAGTGTATAAGAAGACATAAAAGTTCTTGCTATGTATAGGTTTAGCAAAAAGCTATGAGAAAAATATGTGATAATTACTTCAGTACAAATTTTTGTTTCAGGCCCAAATAATTTATTAGGTAGCTTTAAAAATTCAGAGACAAGGAGCTGAATGAAATACAATTTGAAAGTCAGAATAAAGTGGTCACCTGTTACTGGCTGTGTTTGCTTTTGGCACTGGAAAGATTAACTTTATAGGGTAGCGAATAACTGTCCTGAGCCATAAGATACGATCGTGTGATAACAGGATAAACAGCCTGCACTTGTTTAGGAAGTAGTTCATCACACAGCTTCTGACTGTAATTTAGTCTTTTCTAAAAAAGGTTTGCAGTCTCTGTTTGTTGTCATACAGTGATGTCGAAGTACCTGTCCCTCACAGGGACAGATTTTGTGAGCTTTTCCCATAATATTATAAGTCAGGAGTCTAGAAGATCACTGATTTCTATCAAGGATGTCTGCTGTTACTAAAGAATTATTTCCTGACAATGTGGAGCAGTTGGGAAGCAGATCAGATCTTTCGTGTCTTCTCCTTTGACTTCTATAAACTGATCAAGAGTTTGAGTGGACTAATGGAAATTCCTCCAATATTTAAAACTGAAGTAGGCTTAATATGGGCTGGTAGCTATCTGCCTGTACAGGTCTGTAGTATCAGGATGGAGAAGTAGTCATCACATAGAACACAATGGAAATACTGAACTGCAAAATCTGTCAGAAGCCCAAACAAGAGTACTTCTAAAGTAATATAACTATTAAATCATCTCTTCTTTATGTTGGGAGGAAAGTCAGCACTCAGAACATCCTTACTGAAAACCCATATAGGATATGAGAACATTTTTTTACCTTCAGCTTTCTTCCCTTTGGGCTTAGCCTTCTATATGTCTCCTTTGAGACGTAACATGTTGAATGTAAACAAGCAAACTGTTACAAAAATCAAAGTCCATAAGTAAAGTATGATACAGCCTGAAGTAAACAACCGGATATAATTTAGCGGTTAGACTGATTTTATAACACCTCATTAGGAAAAAAGAAACCCTTAAAAACTGAGGAACCATTTTTTTTTAATCTTGCATTATCTTGCCCTTTAAAATAAGTGATTATACTTTTGATGCAGAAAGCATCAAACACCAGGTCAAAAAACACCAGGTGGCTGGGTTTGCTTTTGTTCTAGTCTATGTTTAAGAGTTTGAGCGTTGTGAACGAATCGAGTGATCATTAGAGCTGTTTTCTTTGCATGTCACTCTAAAAGACTGGCTGAGAGTGCTGCAAAATGCAGGTGCAAGCCGAAAATTAATGAATTATAAGGATTGGCAGTGATGGTTTGTGAAGCATCATTTGCTGGTTATAGCTATGTTAATCTGCTTTGTTACACCTTGCTTTGTGTCTCAGAAGCATTGTCTCTCATTGTTTCATTTTCAAAGACGACTCCTCTCAGTCAAAGTAACACTTCCTTAATTTTCTTTTGAAGGAGCCCACTTCTGTTATGTAAAAGTAGCTATTTTCCTGAAGGAAAAGATTATTTAAAGATGCTACTGTATTATTAGATGTGAAACTTCTTTATTTTAGTAAAGTACATTTTCAACATCGTAGATGTTTCTTGTATATGAAAGTAATACTAGACCACTTTTCCCACTGTTATCTGAATTTGACATGGCTGATCAAATCTAGCACATAAGTCACTGTCTTTTCATATTCATATTCTATATCATCAGCTCTAGAAAGCTAACGGGTACAATTTCAAACACTGGAATTTAGTGCCAAAAAGTCTGATTGTTTGCTTTTATGTTACATTGCTCCCATTGTAAAGGACTCCATTCAGTTGGGAGTATGTTAATGCAATGCACTCATTAGAGAGGGACACAAGTGACATTGCATGAAATACGCCCTGAACCAGTCTTTGGCTCTGACAGTACTCTCAAACTCTCGCCTGTGTAAGTATGCATAGGTTCTGTTTGAAAAGGTGCCAAGTTATTCCTACATTTTGAGGATTTTACTAGCTGCTGCTTAAGTACACCAGGACATAGAATTCATGACCTCTTTCTTTATTATCTCATTTCCCCTGGTGTTTTAAACCACAGGTACCGTTTTCTTCTGCAGACTTACAAGCTCTAGAACCAGTTGTCAGAAGTTGAGCCTGGCAGACAATCACTGACTGAAGTTTTCACCCAAACTCAACATTATGCTTGTAATAAGCAAAAACAGACCGCAAAATTGTTAGAGGCAATAAGATCTTGACATGTTCAATTTGTGATAAAACTGAACTGTGTATTTATAAAGAAGACCAACAATATTTGGAGGAGATTGAGTGTGGCTGTATATTCTGAAGGTTATGAAGTTCTGCTAAATTTTCATAGGCTCAAAGGTAGATAGAAAAGTCACCAATACCTGCAAATGGCATTTGTTTTCCTCCACAAACACTGAGAACTTGTAGAAGTATAAATGAATCATTCTTCTGCTTTCATTGCACACTCGTCTTCAGGGCTTTGCCTCTTATCTATGCAGGAAAATACAGGTTTACAAATTAAAGCTTTAGTACAGATAGCCAGGAAAAGGAATTAAATGTATTTTATAACATATACCTACTGTAACCAGTAATGTTGATTATTCAAAGCAAAGAATTAGCATCTTAGGTCAATAGGTGAATAAAGGTTATTGTATGAGAGCAGACATTTTTACTTATCTTGACTATCTTCCATCAGAAATACCTGTTTGATCCAGCTACATGCTTTTCTGTATTATAAATGGCTTGCCTGTGTTGGGTTTTTTTCCTCTAGAGCAAGCAATATTAGGACACTGTACAGTGTTGTTTTCCAACTGAATTATTAGTAGTCATAGATGTTTTCAGAATTTCAAGGTTGTGTATTTTGGCTGTGTTTACTTGAGCCTCCAAGTGCATCCTCTCACTTGGCATTCGTAATCTAAGATAACCATTATTTCCTTTCTTTTCTTAGAGGTTTAGCTGTCACATGTGATAGTATATATAAGTTATTTGTCAGCAGAGCACAGGAACTTAATAACAGTGTTGACCAGTTAAAGGTGGTCAGACACCGTTTAGTTTGGTCTCACTTTCCATTTATACCTGTAGCAAATCTCCCAATGAAGGCTATTGATGGCAGAATATTATAAAAGTTTAGAAGATTTGTTTGAATAAAGACCAAAAAACCTGAGACTGTGGGTGCTATGAATCTCTCAAGAGTTTCCTTTTCATATTTCATTTCTTCCTATCTATGGACAATTTTGAAATACCACAAGGGACACTTTTTTCTTGCAATGTTTTTTCAGTGCCATTAGACGGCAGCAAAATGTGTTGGATGGTTTGATCAACTGAACTACACTGCTTTTGAGATAAGGGTGTTATTCATATCTTTCCTGATATCTTACTGACCTAATGCTATTTATCCAATTGCTTTGAACTATTTTTTCCTCTTCCACCATCAATTTAGATTATGAGCTCTTTGGTGCCAGAACTGCCTGTCTCTATATGTTTGTATAATGCCTAGTATGGAGAGGCTATTATATTATTATCTAGGCGTGACTCAGATGCAGATAATAATAACGGAGTCTCAGATGGCTTGCCAAGAGAGTGCAAAGCTGTGAGCATATTCTTTTTAACAAGTGCTTGTGAACAGCATACATCTCAAAAAGCTTAAATCACATTAAGGTATGGTAGAAAGTTTTGGGGCTTTATGCCATCATTCTTCTCTAATTGTGAATTACAAATGCTTTGTTAGGAAGAATAAGCTTCCAAAACCTTATAAATGAAAAAATCTTCAGTTGGGTTGCCAAAAAAGGCTTTCAACTGCATAGAATCATACAAAGAAAAGGAAAAGAAAATCCAGAGACAGGAGACCACACTGCTGCACAGTCTTTGAACGTATAATAATGCTAGTGCCAGACTTCCCTGCCTCAGAGTGCCAAATAGGCACTTACTGTAAACCTCCCCTTTACTAGTGTTACACTCAGCAGTCAAAAAAACCTGAAGTGAGTGGAAAGTGTTGATTTATCTCTGGGGAAGTCCGATGTCAACATTTAAAAGGAGGATAAGGAGAATGCAAGTATAAGGGAAAACAAGAAGAAAAAGGAAAGGGGAATAGAAAAGAGAGGGAAAGGAGAAAATGGGATAAAAACAGAGATACAAAAGAGCAAAGAGTGCAAAAGCATATGAAAAAGAATAATAGAAAAGAAGATTTACTGTGGAAGTAATAGTTAAAGTCAAAGGTTTGCCATCAGTTCCTACTGTGCATAAAAATTGCATCTTGTCTCAGAGTCATTTTCCATCCTGAGTATTCAAATACTTGTACAGAGGCAAAGATCCCCTTGGCAGAACTTCCCCATTGAGTTATATTCTAAGTGACCTAAACAAAAGACTTGGGTTTTTTGTAAAGCATCTGTCAGTATGATGTTTTACCAAGTGTCATACACAATTTTGAGAACCAAGAAGAAAGAGTAAAATGCAAGCAGACACACAAAAAAAACAACACCCAAACCCCAAAAACAAAACCACCCTTGAATGAAAAATATAAAAGCTGCTCCTATCTAAATATGATCACCAAAAGCAAACGGACTTGCAAGAACAGTCATGTTCGGACTATAATGATTAATTGTCCTGTGGCACACAGTTACCACAGGAAATGGCTCCTTATATAAGACGGAACTAAATAGGATTTGTCCTGGGGTGCAATGTTATCGTCTAGTGCAGCAGGTGAAAAACTTATGTAAGAACCTCTTACACATTGCCTGTACTTCATCTCTTAGGACTAGCGTCTGTGTGTGAGGAGGCCAAGTATGCACACACAGAAACAGTCTGGAATCTCTGTGGTTAGTTTGCTGGGTAATAAATTCACTAATCAGTCATTAGGGATCTTGGTTTTTTTCCTGAGTGGTCAAAGTTTGTTTCTGAAGAAAATGAAGTATTTCTATTATATACCAAAATAAATGTAGGGGAAATGTCATTCCTGACTTTCTCAAAAAGTATAATGTTATGCCTTGAAAAAAGATAGTTTGTGTTCTCCAAGAATCAGACTGTAAGATGCAGTGCATTCTTATGCTCTTCATTCACAATAACTCAGAATTTGACTGTCCCTCTATCAGGTAAAGGGTAGCAGCCCCCACTACATATCTGTAATACCTCCACTACATATCTGTAATACCCCCACTATCTGTGGATGAAACTGCAATATTTTTAAGGGCATCAAGATGTGAAGGATCAAGCTGATACTCAAAATAAGAACAAACA
>NW_009205811.1:0-3407 GCF_000690835.1 Fulmarus glacialis | reverse complement strand
TATGCCCTTCAGGACTGCCTCCCAAGGAATCCCCTCGACCATATATTAAAACCCCCAAACAGACAAAAAAAAAAAAACAAACAAAAAAAACCCCCACCCTTTGTTCACCAGTTCATGCCTATTGGTCTTAAATTGCTAGCACACTCTGTTTTAAGCAATAAACTTTGCTTCTGTAAGCAGCATCTTTCATTACTGTGAAGGTCTGCTCTAGCTATAATCCTACTGGAAACGCCCTCTGCTCTGAAAAACTGTAAAATATAGACCTTTCATATTGGGGGAAAAAGTAGGCTTTTATGCTACTTGAGGGGGAGTTGGTTTCGGGGTTTTTTAGTGGGTCATCTGGATTTTTTTCCCTTTTTTTTCTAATGATGCATTTTCTGTGAAGTGATGAAATTGCTGACTTGGGCGATGACAGCCTGAACAATGATTGCTGTCAAGGAAAGAATACCTTTTATCTCCAAATTTCTGAAATATTAAAGCAGAGACAGCCAATAGGTATTTCATTTTTTTTAAATGGCCTTCCAATTACATTTCCTTTTAGTTCTATTTTTGTTGCACAAAAGGAAGCCAAAAATGTGTGTTTGTCACAATCCTTTTTTGTTTTTTTCTTTTTTTTTCTTATGAAAGATGTCTTCTATGCTGTGTATAAAATAATCTTTGAATTGGAACTTCACAATGATAGACAATATGCTTCTAGGACTTTTGCATAATGGGCATCCAAAGTTTTACTGAAAATCTGGATGGGGAAAAGGATTAAAAAAAAGCTCATCTTTGATATGAAGTTGCTGTATTCTTTTATAGTAGAACAAGTAAAACAAATGAAAAGTTTTAGGTCTGACAAAAGTAAACAAAAAATAATAATTCTAAACACAGACATACAGGCAGATATAAACACATACATAAATATATATTTTTGAAAGGTGAAAGCCAGACAAATTTCATCACAGTTAATAACCAGATAAAGGTACCATAAAAAGGTTAATATGAGATTACTTAAACAGTTTTAAATAAAAATTGATAAGATTTCTGAAGACTAACTTCTTTTTTTCATTCTTGATACTTAATCCCTATACAGTATTAAAGATTTAAATGTTTCTGAGCATATCTTGACACAAATTCCACTATACCATGTGCATCCCAGGCTGGCTTTTATTTCTATAAAAATCCTGGCATATTGCTTTGAAGTCAGTTTTGAGTATAACTTTAATGGAGTATTTCATTTATATGTGAAAAACTATTTAGAGAAGTCCATGAAAACTTCTGAACTCTTTTTCTTAGGTAAACTAGATTTCTGTGTTGTAGTGTTGTTAAAAATTTGTTAAATATTTCAAAACACTGATACTAGTGAGAAAAGGAATTGCAGAGCTTTTTATCCAATTTGAATCAATTAGTCACTTTGAAATTTATTTTATATAATTTTTTCAAAAGGAGTAAAAATTAAAATAAATCACAATTTCATTTTGAAAAACATCAAAATTTAAATTTAAGAAACTACTGAAAGATTTTGGCAGAGAGAATTAATACTTCATGTTATCTATGGAAAAGGAAGTGTGATTTCCAAACAGCTTCAATTTATTTTTGCCTATCGCACTTGCGTTAACTCAGGAATATTTTTTGCCATTTGCCTCAGAGGGATAGATGTTATAAATAAGATAGGACTATTAAATTAGGTTATTATATTTTTTAATGTATGTAATAATTAGTAAATTTATTTATGTACCTTTTTGCCTCTTGCCATGTCAAATCTGTAATTTATTCACACCTCCTAATTCTGTCAGCTTTATTGTTAGCTATTATTATTCTTATTATTATTTAGATAATTAGATGAAGTGTTGTGGAACTCTTTCATAAAGCTGTATTGCATTCTTTAGGAGTTATCAAGATTTTTAAAGATGCTTTAGTCCTTACCCCCATGATTTGGTAAATAATACAGTGGATTTCTGCAAAGCACATGAGGAAGGTTTGTTATGTAAAACATAATAACATTGTTATGTAATCTTTTGAATCATCCTATTTTCATTTAAAGTTTGCAAAGAGATGGAATTTTTTTAAAAGTTGCCTGGCCAAAGACTGTGTTTTTTTCTTTATTCTGTTAGTGAGAACTGATCTGCAGAAAATATATATCATTGCCTTTCACCAAAATTCTTATCCATTGAGCAAGAAAGATTTCTTATTCAGGTTATATTTCTTTAAGGTATTTTGAAAAATGATCAATATTTCTTTCTTATACCATACAATATACTTGCTTCTACCTGATGTGGGATTGAATACATTTTGGATTATCTATTCATTCACCTCAAATCAGCTGGAAAATAGTTGACATGTTTGGTCAGTCTAATCAATGGTGGCAGCGATGTCACTGTTGAAGATGTTTATTCTAACCTAACCTCTGTCCTGGGCTATCAAGTCATTTTTTAAGTACATATGAAGTTTGGAATTATAAAGTATGGAATTGGGAACAAATATCTGTGAGTGACACCGGAACTAGAAAAATATTGTGGGCAAGGAATCACTTTCGTTTAAATATAAAAGTGGCAATAATTATTGTATTTACAAATATGAACATATTTTACCTCCATTTTGAGTGTATGTTTTTCTTTTTTTAAAGAGAAAGATGGCATATGAGAGTTAGAATAAGATTCAGGTCACTTGAAGCTGTTAGGAATATTGCTATTAATTTTAAGAAGGCTAACATTTCAGTTATAGTGACTACTTTATTCAGAGTCTTTTGACTGTATAGTATATTCATTGAATGACACATGATGACATCTAGCAGAGCCGGTAATCTGTTTTCAGTACATCTGCACTCCCAACTATCATCACAGCCTCTTCTTTAGATTCTGTGGATTTAGTATTCTTGACCCTGATAATACTGATGGAACGATTTAGAGCTAATTAAAATTTGAAAATGCCAGATGTTGTAAGGTCAACAGAGAAGTTTACTTAAAGAAATGTGGTTCTACAATAAACCAATTGGTGGTGATTAATATTGCTAGTCTAAGTGATTTTCCTTCATTTTGACCCTATTAATACCCATGTGTCTGATCTACAACACATATTCCAAAGAAAGCTTGGTGATATTTTTCTGTTGATTCGATGGATTTGGATCATCTGCCGCAATTTAAGAAGACAGTGACATATTAATTCAGATATGTTATGAATATCATAGTGTTACAGATAGTGCTTTAGTCACTTTATATTACTAATTCAACTACCACTAATATTATCTACATTAGTAGATTGCCTGTGGATTTACACATTTCTTTCTCTGTTTTCAAAAGCTACTCTCTCATGTGAGACTACGAAATTCTGAACACACATACACACACACACACACACCCCTCTTATTCTGAAACCAAAGCATAATGAAAAATATCGTAGAATCATAGAATCATAGCATAGTTTGG
>NW_009205810.1:0-2888 GCF_000690835.1 Fulmarus glacialis | reverse complement strand
GAAGTATTTAAAAGACGTGTAGATGAAGCCTTTAGGGACATGGTTTAGTAGACACGGTGGTATTGAGTTTATGGTTGGACTTGATGATCTTAGAGGTCTTTTCCGATCTTAATGATTCTATGATTCTATGATTCTATGTTTGCTTGCCTGTCTGTGCCTGGGTTGATATTGACACAGGAGGTGGCACCCCCTAGATGAAGCTTATAACTGTTACTAAATATCATATGATATCTTAAAAAAACTGTGATCTGCTAATTAACAGCAAAACAGATGAAGAGTGAGTAGTGAGTAGGAACAATTACATGGTATTAAATTCCTTGCAGGAAAATTGCTTTCCCTGCAACCAAGAAAATACGCAGTATGGCCTCTTCAGACATAAGTGCAGTTCTTCTCAATCTATGGTCAGCGAACCACAGGTGCTGATGCTGCCTCATTTTTTGGTCAAAAGTTGTGATGCATTGACTAAAAATGCTGACAATTGTTTGGACTAATTTCGTATGCATGTATGAAGAAACTCACCTCTCCTTCCATGTTAAACAGTAACAGGCATCAAGTGTTGCAAATGAACCACTTATGTACCATGTGTATTCAGATGGGATACAGTTCATCCAGAGCCCACCTCACTCCTAGGCAACATTTGTGCCTGCTTCATTTCTAGGATTATTTGTCTTGTAGGCACCTCACTTCATGTTCCTGGCCGCTTGGTTTCAGCTGCCATATGTACCCAGAGCAATGCCCTATTTGGGGAGGACAGGTACTCATCTCCTATCCAAAATTATCATTATCAAAAATGGTATACATTTTTAAACTTATCCTGCAGTCTAGGATTAGGCAAGTGTTAAATTATGCCAAGAATGTATATGAAAGCAAACTAATCTAGCAAATTTTCAGCAGGTTGAATGTTGTGGCCAGGCAGACCCTGATTTGCAACTGCTAGGTGAAGGGAAAGTTGCGTGGTGTCATCCATATACACAGATGCCTCCTGATGCCACAATCACAGGTTGACCTTGATCTGCTCTTTCTAAGCTGCTGCACTGTCTTGTAGGCACATCTGCACTACGTGACGCTCTGCGGACACTGCACTAACACTGCTCAGACTGCACCTACACAGGGCTCAAATAAAGACCTATGAGAATGGTATAGGCTATTAAAACGTGCCTTATTCCTGAGCCACTGTAGTCTAAACCAGGTGCTTCAGCCAATGTCAGTCAGGTATCTGCCTTCTCTAATTTTACATGAACTGGTAAAGCAGGATAATCTCTTGGTTCTCATGTAGGTCTAAAGATAGCTTATGATATTTTCAGGGCTAGTTTCAGTGCTAAATTTTCAGCAAATGTGTACTCATGTACACCTTGATGTTTGCATCGCCACTGCTTGGGTTAACTTTTTAAAAGGGGATTACATTCAAAGATCAAGACAATGAATATGAGTGATAGCAAGATTATTATATAGAAATGTGTAAGATAGCCTAAATGCGGTCAGGATGTGTTCAGGATGCAGCAGGTAACCCTAAGCAATGCAAATTTCAACACTGGATTGTGAATAGTTACTCTATAGTATGAGAAGGAACCATAGTCTATCTCCATACTGCCCACTGTGTACCACTGTTCATACAGTACATGATCTGAGGTGAGACATTAGCGTATTAACACACTTAATGTTCTAGGGCACATTTACAAAAAACCACAACGTAAGATGGAGAACTTTCAAACTGCTCAGGTGCCAATCTTGGCCACAGTTTCCTAAGATTATTCATTTCATAATTGCACATGATAATCAACACAAAATTAAATATCCATATTGCTTAATTACATGTATATACTCTAGTGGCATAATTAAGATACCCAATTTTACAATTAGAATGTGGCATTACTTAGTAAACAGCTTTTCAAAGCTTTGTTTCACTCATTTTAAATTACTTCCAGAAAACACAAATTCATATGCAAGGTATGGTACACTGTAAGAACATTAAAAAATGTTTAATAATGCATATTCACAAGGGGCCAAAATTAAGACTTAACAGGCATACTTGACTACCTGTGTCTTGATTTTTGAAAACTTAGCAGTATGACTTTAATGTTCTGTTATTATGGTTTATGTCTTCTTGTTTGAAATAGAGCTTTTCGGTTTGAGTTTTCTAGAGAAAAAAAAATCCATGTTTTAGAATGGTGTAACCAGTCAGCAATTGTTTGCACATTTCATAAGTGAAGACAATATTTTTTTTCATTATATTAAAAATATTTTTTGCAGGAAGTCAATGGACCGACCTGAGAATTGTCACTTCTATTTCTAAGCAGATGTGAATTCATAAGTACACAAACACCTATCTTGTATATTGTTCACTATTGTGTTCAGTGGATACTTTCAAAGATGAATGATTTTGCAACAGCCTTTGTCCAATGTCTTTTTTGATTTTGGAAATCTTGCCATTAACTTCACCAATATTTGTTTTTTATAGCAAGTATCAGTAGCAGTCATCTACAATTAAAAGTAGCTATGTGCAACACAAATTTCTTTTGCTTCCAGATGCCAACAGGGGGTAAAAAGCTGTTCTCATAGGACTCTGCCTTACAAAGAAATATTTGCAACGCTCACGACATAGCCAAATTGAAACCAACACTCAGTCTTTGTCATCAATGTCTGTTCTGTACTAATTTTTTCAGTATCTAAGATAATTAACAATTTATAATGTAGAAAATATTAATTTTTCAATGCTTTCTCTTGGAAGTAGCTGCATGTTTTAAAATTAAAGAAAAGAAGTAATACTTTAGGGATAAAAAGGTCTGGAAAATGTTATATAAAAATAATAGATGTTTCAAACAAACTCTGAGACTGATACAGGCACAGAACCCAACATGGTTGGCCACTGTCATGAGAGACAACAAAAA
>NW_009205809.1:0-3742 GCF_000690835.1 Fulmarus glacialis | reverse complement strand
GCACTAGGAAGAAATTTAACTCTATCCCGCTGAAACCAGGACACCATGCAACCAATTGCTCACCCACTGGACAGTCCACCCACCAAATCCATACCTCTGCAGTTCAGAGAGAAGGATGTTGTGGGAGACTGTGTCAAAGGCCTTACAGATGTCCAGATAGACTACATCTGTAGCTCTTCCCATGTCCACTGATGTAGTCTCTCCATCACAGAAGGCCACCAGGTTGGTCAGGCAGGACTTGTCCTTGGTGAAGCCACGCTGGCTGAAACTTACATACAAAAAAGTTAGATCTTCATAGCTGTATATGTAAAATCACATAATAAATTTTTTACTGCTTAGATGGTTTTGATGAGATGTCAGGCTATACATGGAGACCTAAATGCTTTTGAAAATCTGGGTTTGCTCATCTTACATCATGCAAAAGCACACCTATATTACACACAATTCTTGTCCCCTACAGCTGCTCCACATTTTTCCTCTCAAAAATTTTATGCAAAAGAAAATTATCATAACCAAAGGGAAATGTTTTGCAACCTTGCTAGTCCTAAGATAGCTGTCAAATAACATGGAAAATGCAAACAATATTCTTCACAAGAACTATAAATTAAGAAAATAGAAAATAAATAACTGAAAATAGCAGTATGAATTTGAACGCAATGCATGCTATTACTTCAAAAGAGATACTATTTCAAAGAGCAAGACAAAGAGAACTTACTTGACATAAGGTAATATTAAACCAAAGAAAAATCATAATTACTTTGCAATGAGGCTATGGTGAGTAATTTGGAAACATGGACCTATTCCAAAGCTCCTTGAACTAGTCTTATAATTTCAACCTCTTCAGCAAGCCATTGATCAAGCCAAACATTAATAGGAGAGACAACACACTTTCTGAGTGAAAACTCATTTGAGAAAATAAGTGAATAATTGAATTCACAGGCAAATCAGTATGGACACAAACTAGTAATGAATAGAAAGAACTGGCTATATTCTATTGTACATTGTTGCTTAAATACTGTTACTACTTTTGACCTGAATTACTGGCTCTAAACCTGATGCCTTGCATATTTTTCTACATAGGAGGAGTGAATGATAAAGGAGATAGATATCTTTGATATATTTCTGTTTGCTTGCAAATGTAAAAGGTCTGGAGGAAAAAAAAGAGAAAACTAACAAATTGGACCAGTTTCCTCTGCTGCATATATAAGAGCTGTTAAGTGAGATAAATTCTTTCTTCTCATGCACTGTGCTCTGTTGAACCTACCTTCCCTTTTATTTTTTCTTCCATCTACTTTTTTCATTGTTTTTCAGCTCATAGATTTCTCTTTTAGTGCAGCATGAGGACTAGTGCACATAGAAGACCTTGTAGATCCTAGTAATTCAGATTTTTGTATACAAATAAAATCTCTTTCTGTGTGTTAGAAATGGGTCCATATAGCCCTTACATTTTCGCATACATGGCACGAAGCCTGGCTTTTTGCAGTACTGGAGCTTAATTTTTGACTATGTGGTCCTTAGGAAGAAGAATATCTTGACTGAGGTCACTGAAATCCTGTTCTTACAGGATGAAGGTGTGTATTTTATCCTGAGCTTGCTCCAGCAAGTTCCACTGAGTCTTTCTTTAGGAGTTTGGTATTTCAGAGATTTATAGTATTCCCATAGGTCTAAAAAACTGTATTTCTTGAATACAGTTTTCTATTCAGAACATAATATCTAGGAGTAGGTGTCCTAGGAGGCACTTTGAATTGTCAAAGTTAGGTTACTTTTCAAATTTAATACTCTTCACCATACAGGCACAAAATAATTTATACCATGTCAGAGATGATGCGGTCATCTTGTCCTTTGTGTGAGGTCAGAGATGGTCATTAGGCAGAAGTGTTAAACATTAACTGTTAAGTGATGCTGTGAGCACTATAATTATTTATAATATGTTTTAAAGAAACTATTCTGTAGATGCCTAAAAAGATTATATTAATGATGACTGCAAGCATTAGACACTCACATTGAAGAGATGGGTACTGCAGCTGATTAGATCAAGAAGAAAAAAGTCCTTGAGTTACTTGCACCTATCAAGAACATACCTTGAATCTTCTCCAAATTCTTACAAAATGTTTTCTAAGAGATGCCAAGGATTTCAGAGTGAAGATTGTATGATTTACTTCATTTGAGACAGACAGTTTTCTTTTATTTTCTTTTTTCCTTCTTTTTTTTTTCTTCAGAATTCCATACATGCAGTATTTCAGATGAAAAGTGGCCCCCCCTTTTTTTTTTTTAATAACTTGTGGGAAGTCAGGAAAAATCAGGTTTACTGTAGATGGTTTCCTAATGCTGTCTATGAAGTTACTAGAAGAGTTTCCCGATTTTGTTGTGAGTGTAGCCTATGTTTCACTCCACTTTTTGTCAGGTGATGAATCTAAGTTTGAAATTAGAAGGCAATACATACTACTGAGTTTTGGGAAGTTTTTCATGACCTGTCAGTATTTAGAAGTTAGATACCTGTCATATTGCCAGCTCAGGATCATAGTTGCATGCTCTTAAAGTCAGGTCATTAATTAACTATGCACTAAGATTATCTGTCTCATCACTTAAGTTGAGTTACATGACCTCCTGAGGTCCTTTCCAGAGTTATCCACTGATTCTTGATCACTTGTCATGGCTTTACCCAAACATTGCTGGAATTATCCTTAGAATATCCCACTAAGTTAGAATAATAAAGGGGTAGCTGAGGCATGAAGCAGATTCAGTTCTGTCATAGGTGGAACCTGGAATTGAATTTCTTTATTGTCTACACCAGAAAGTTACTTCAGTAAGTCAGAGTGTGAATTAACAGCATGTTAGCTATGCCCCTGAAGTTGCTACTGCTCCTGACCTCCCACACATCCCATTTTCCACTTTGCTGCCCCAAAGTCGCAGACATCCGACCCCTTCACAGCCTAGTTCCTGAACTGCGGGAGCCTGGCATATCAGGTTAATCTCTTAGCTGCTGGTTGAACTTAATGCTCTGTGCTGAAATTTTTTCTGTTTTCAGGGTTTGACAACAGGCAGGAGTCTGACAGGCACCTGCCATCAGCAAGAGATTTAGCCAGCTCATTTTAATTCACTGACAAATGTCTGTCAAAGGCCTGTGAATATCCACATATGACACTATGGTCAAGCAGCTAGTGATCCCTAAATTAATTCCTAATGTTACTTTGTAGTGTTTCAGTGTAAACAAACTTCTTGCCTCCTGAATTTGTGTGCAGGACTCTGTCCTCTAGACTATCCCTCCTGTTACGTGCATGTGGCTGCTACCTATGTATAGGCCAATGTGGGCTGAAAACATCCCAAGTCTTTTATTATAATATAAATAATCTCAACTGGGGATAGATTTTTGAGGGACCAACTTCTTCAATTTGCCAAAATTCTAGTTCAACTCACAGAAGAGATCTTTCCAGGACATTACAAATGGGTCTGAGAATGAAAAATAGCACTGACTACTTTTCCAAAAATTAGAAAGTGAACTAAACTGAAAAAAAAAAAAAAAGTTAGTGTTTTACTGAAAATATTTTTTCCATGGCACATACTTTTGCCAGCTGAACTCCTCCTATTCCACCCCCACTTTCTGGCAGAAGCACTTAGGAGACCAGCAGTGTTTTTTTTACAGACAATTCCCTAGCAAGTTACCCTTATAAAAATTTTTTGAAAACAACAAAGAATATTTTAAATGAACACAAGCAGGTAACCTCCTCCCCAACCCCCACCC